>NC_034190.2:91523-252904 GCF_002021735.2 Oncorhynchus kisutch | reverse complement strand
GTGTGAGAGATAATGAGAGAGTGTGAGAGTGTGAGAGAGAGTGTGAGGGTGTGAGAGTGTGAGGGAGAGTGTGAGGGTGTGAGAGAGAGAGAGTGTGAGGGTGTGAGAGAGTGAGAGAGTGAGAGAGAGTGTGAGGGTGTGAGAGAGTGAGAGAGAGAGTGTGAGGGTGAAAGAGAGAGAGAGAGAGAGAGAGAGAGAGAGAGTGAGGGTGTTTGAGAGAGAGAGTGTGAGGGTGTGAGTGAGAGAGAGGGGGAGGGTGTGTGAAAGAGAGAGAGAGTGTGAGGGTATGTGAGAGAGAGAGAGTGAGAGAGCGAGTGAGGGTGTGAGGGTGTGAGAGAGAGTGAGGGTGTGAGAGAGCAAGAGAGTGTGTGGGTGTGAGAGAGAGAGAGAGAGAGAGAGAGAGAGAGAGAGAGTGATGTTGTGAGAGAGCGAGAGAGTGTGTGGGTGTGAGAGTGTGATAGAGAGAGTGTGAGAGAGAGTGTGAGGGTGTGTGAGAGAGAGAGAGAGTGTGAGGGTGGCGAGAGAGCGAGAGAGTGAGCGGGAGAGTGTGTGGGTGTGTGAGAGAGAGAGAGAGAGTGAGAGTGTGAGAGAGAGAGGGTGTGTGAGAGAGAGAGAGAGAGAGAGAGAGAGAGGGTAGTGTGTGAGAGAGAGAGAGAGAGAGAGGGGTGTGTGAAGAGAGAGAGAGAGCAGAGAGAGAGAGAGAGAGAGAGAGCAGAGAGAGAGAGAGGAGAGAGTGAGTGTTTGTGAGAGAGGCAGAGAGTGTGTGGAGGTGTGAGCAGGGTGATAGAGAGAGTGTGAGAGAGAGTGTGAGGGTGTCGTGAGAGAGAGAGTGTGAGGGTGGGGCGAGAGAGCGAGAGAGTTAGCGAGAGAGCGAGAAGAGAGAGAGAGAGGAGAGTGTGAGAGTGTGAGGGTGTGTGAGAGAGAATGAGAGAGTGTGAGAGTGTGAGAGAGAGTGTGAGGATGTGAGAGTGTGAGAGAGAGTGTGAGGGTGTGTGAGAGAGAGAGAGAGTGTGAGGGTGTGAGAGAGTGAGAGAGTGAGAGAGAGAGAGGAGAGTGTGAGAGTGTGAGGGGTGTGTGAGAGAGAATGAGAGAGTGTGAGAGTGTGAGAGAGAGTGTGAGGGTGTGAGAGTGTGAGAGAGAGTGTGAGGGTGTGAGAGAGAGAGAGTGTGAGGGTGTGAGAGAGAGAGAGAGAGAGTGTGAGGGTGAAAGAGAGAGAGAGAGTGAGGGTGTTTGAGAGAGAGAGTGTGAGGGTGTGAGAGAGAGAGAGGGAGGGTGTGTGAAAGAGTGAGAGAGAGTGTGAGGGTATGTGAGAGAGAGAGAGAGAGTGAGAGAGAGAGTGTGAGGGTGTGAGGGTGTGAGAGAGAGTGAGGGTGTGAGAGAGCAAGAGAGTGTGTGGGTGTGTGAGAGAGAGAGAGAGAGAGAGAGAGAGAGTGATGTTGTGAGAGAGCGAGAGAGTGTGTGGGTGTGAGAGTGTGATAGAGAGAGTGTGAGAGAGAGTGTGAGGGTGTGTGAGAGAGAGAGAGAGTGTGAGGGTGGCGAGAGAGCGAGAGAGTGAGCGGGAGAGTGTGTGGGTGTGTGAGAGAGAGAGAGAGAGAGAGAGTGAGAGTGTGAGAGAGAGAGGGTGTGTGAGAGAGAGAGAGGGTGTGTGAGAGAGAGAGAGAGAGAGAGAGAGAGAGAGAGTGATGTTGTGAGAGAGCGAGAGAGTGTGTGGGTGTGAGAGGGTGATAGAGAGAGTGTGAGAGAGAGTGTGAGGGTGTGTGAGAGAGAGAGTGTGAGGGTGGCGAGAGAGCGAGAGAGTGAGCGAGAGAGAGAGAGAGAGAGAGGAGAGTGTGAGAGTGTGAGGGTGTTTGAGAGAGAATGAGAGAGTGTGAGAGTGTGAGAGAGAGTGTGAGGGTGTGAGAGTGTGAGAGATATAGAGTGTGAGGTTGTGTGAGAGAGAGAGAGTGTGTGAGGGTGAGAGAACATGGGTGTGCTAGAGAGGGAGAGAAAGAGAGAGAGGGGGAATGAACGAGGGTGTGTTAGAGGGAGAGAGGGAGAGAACGAGGTGTGGAAGACAGAAACCAGACAGAAACATACACAGACGGCTGTGCAAGGTCTCTTAGTGCAGTCCGGGGTAGTGTAGATGAACTACAGACAGTCAGGTCTCTTAGTGCAGTCCGGGGTAGTGTGGAATAACTACAGACAGCCAGGTCTCTTAGTGCAGTCCGGGGTAGTGTCGATCAACTACAGATAGTAAGGTCTATTAGTGCAGGCCAGGGTAGGGCAGTTGAAATACAGATTTAGATTTAGAGCTGACAGGCAGATTTTAGAACGATTAAGGGGTTGACAGTGAGATATTAGAGAGATGTAGGGATGAGAGGGAGATATTAGAGAGATTTAGGGCTGACAGGGAGATATTAGAGAGATGTAGGGCTGAGAGGGAGATATTAGATGTAGGGATGAAAAGGATAAATTAGAGAGATGTAGGGTTGAAAGAGGAGATATTATAGAGATGTATATATGACAGAGAGATGTTAGAGAGATTAAGGGCTGATATTGGAGATTTTAGAGAGATTTAGGGCTGACAGGGAGATATTAAAGAGATGTAGGGCTGAAAGGTGAAGAGATTAGAGAAATGTAGGGCTGAAAGCGGAGATATTAGAAATATTTAGGACTGACGGAGATATTAGAGAGATTTAGGTCTGAATGGGGAGATATTAGAGAGATATAGGGAAGAAAGGGCACATATTAGAGAGGTTAGGGCTGATATTGGAGATATTTGAGAGTTTTAGGGCTGACACAGAGATATTAGAGAGATGTCAGGCTGACAGTGAGATATAGGAGAGGTTTAGGGCTGACTGAGATATTAGAGTAATTTAGGGCTGATATTGGAGAGATTTTGGGCTGAAAGGCAGATATTTAGGGCTGACAGGTAGATATTAGAGAGATGGATGGCTGACAGGGAGATATTAGAGAGATATAGGGAAGTAAGGGCACATATTTTGAGGACAACACAGTGCCACTGAGACGGCCCGCAACCAAAACCTGAGGGCTCTCCTTCACCGCAAAACATTTAAACACGTTAACCCTCTCAAGGCTGGCGGCTACCGGCCCTAGCCGCATCCCCAGAGCATGCACAGACCAGCTGGCTGGTGTGTTTACGGACATATTCAATCAATCCTTATCCCAGTCTGCTGTTCCCACATGCTTCAAGAGGGCCACCATTGTTCCTGTTCCCAAGAGAGTAACTGAGCTAAATGACTATCGCCCAGTAGCACTCACTTCCGTCATCATGAAGTGCTTTGAGAGACTAGTCAAGGACCATATCACCTCCAACCTATCTGACACCCTAGACCCACTCCAATTTGCTATCCGCCCCAATAGGTCCACAGACGACGCAATCACACTGCACACTGCCCTAACCCATCTGGACAAGAGGAATACCTATGTAAGAATGCTGTTCATCGACTACAGCTCAGCATTCAACACCATAGTACCCTCCAAACTCGTCATTAAGCTCGAGACCCTGGGTCTCGACCCCACCCTGTGCAAATGGGTCCTGGACTTCCTGATGGGCCGCCCCCAGGTGGTAAGGAACAAAATCTACACCCCGCTGATCCTCAACACTGGGGTCCCCCAACGGTGCATTCTCAGCCCTCTCCTGTACTCCCTGTTCACCCATGACTGCGTGGCCATGCACGCCTCCAACTCAATCATCAAGTTTGCAGACGACACTACAGTGGTAGGCTTGAATATCGACAACGACGAGACAGCCTACAGGGAGGAGGTGAGGGCCCTCAGACTGTGGTGTCAGGAAAATAACCTCACACTCAATGTCAACAAAACAAAGGAGATGATCGTGGACTTCAGGAAACAGCAGGGAGAGCAGCCCCCTATTCACATCAACGGGACAGTAGCGGAGAAGGTGGAACGTTTTAAGTTCCTTGGCGTACACATCACGGACAAACTGAAATGGTCCACCCTCACAGACAGCGTGGTGTAGAAGGCGCAACAGCGCCTTTTCAACCTCAGGAAATTTGGGTTGTCCCCAAAAACACTCACAAACTTTTACAGTTGCACAATCGAGAGCATCTTGTCGGCTGTATCACCGCCTGGTACGGCAACTGCTTCTCGCCCAACCGTAAGGCTCTCCAGAGGTAGTGAGGTCTGCACAACGCATCACCAGGGGCAATCTAGCTGCCCTCCAGGACACCTCCACCACCCGAAGACACAGGAAGGCCAAAAAGATCATCAAGGACAACAACCACCCAAGCTACTGCCTGCTCACCCCGCTATCATCCAGAAGGCGAGGTCAGTACAGGTTCATCAAAGCTGGGACCGAGAGGCTGAAAAACAGCTTCAATCTCAAGGGCATCAGACTGTTAAACAGCCACCACTAACATTGATTGGCTGCTGCCAACACACTGACTCAAATCTCTAGCCACTTTATTAAATAATAATACATGTATCACTAGCCAGTGCTACTTTATATAACGTTTTCATACCCTACAATACTCATCTCATATGTATATTTTCTGTACTCTATACCATCTACCTCATCTTGCCTATGCCGTTTGGCCATCGCTCATCCATATATTTTTTGGAACATATTCAGCTCACTGGTCACGATGGCAACACCCATCCGTAGCACGCGCTCCAGCAGGTGTATCTCACTGATCATCCCTAAAGCCAACACCTCATTTGGCCGCCTTTCGTTCCAGTACTCTGCTGCCTGTGACTGCAACGAATTGCAAAAATCGCTGAAGTTGGAGACTTTTATCTCCCTCACCAACTTCAAACATCAGCTATCTGAGCGGCTAACCGATCGCTGCAGCTGTACATAGTCTATTGGTAAATAGCCCACCCTTTCTCACCTACCTCATCCCCATACTGTTTTTATTTATTTACTTTTCTGCTCTTTTGCACACCAATATCTCTACCTGTACATGACCATCTGATCATTCATCACTCCAGTGTTAATCTGCAAAATTGTAATTATTTGCCTACCTCCTCATGCCTTTTGCACACATTGTATATAGACTCCCCCTTTGGTTTCTACTGTGTTATTGACTTGTTAATTGTTTACTCCATGTGTAACTCTTTGTTGTCTGCTCACACTGCTATGCTTTATCTTGGCCAGGTCGCAGTTGCAAATGAGAACTTGTTCTCAACTAGCCTACCTGGTTAAATAAAGGTGAAATAAAAAAAATAAAAAAAATCCTTTACACTTGTATGTATAAGGTAGTTGTTGTGAAATTGTTAGATTACTTGTTAGATATTACTGCATGGTTGGAACTAGAAGCACAAGCATATCGCAACACTCGCATTAACATCTGCTAACCATGTGTATGTGACAAATACAATTTTATTTTATTTTATTTGACCAGGGGAGCATGATCCGTGACCAGGGTGAAGTGGGTACCTAACAGGTAATACTTGAGAGTGTCTAGCGCCCACTTCACCCACCGCTACACACTCTTTCTCAACCATAGATTTTTTTTTTCTCTTGGTATCAGCTTTCGGCTGATGTACATGATAGGGTGCTCCTCCCCATCGTGTATCTGGGACAGAATGGCCCCTAGTCCCGTATCATATGCATCCGTCTGGACCAACATTGGCACCTGGATATCAGGCGTTACGAGAATCGGATGGGAGCCCAGTGCTTCCTTCAGACGGCTGAACGCCGCTTCTGTCTCGTCCATTCATTTCACTATTTTCAGGCCCTGGTTAGATCGGTGAGGAAGGAAGCTATAGCCGCAAAGTTGGGGATAAACCGTCTATAGTATCCGGCCAGTCCCAGGAAGGACTTGACCTGTGTCTTGCTGCGTGGAATTGGCAAGTCAGGTACCGTGTGAAACTTCCTCTCCTGGGGCTTGACGTTCCCTCGTCCGATCAAATACCCCAGGCACTCCACCTCCTCGAACACTAGTTTGCATTTCTTGTGGTTCGCGGTCAACCCAGCTTGTCTGAGCGCGTCCAGCACCGCCTGGAGGCGCGTCAGGTGCTCTCCCCAACCTTGGCTGTGGATGATGATATCATCCAAATAGGCTGCTGCATACTGCTGGTGGGGTCAAAGTACTTTGTTCATCAGTAGCTGGAATGTGGGCAGGGCTCCGTGGAGACCGAACGGGAGCACCCGGTACTGATACAATCCATCTGTTGTCGAAAACGCCGTCTTCTCCCGGGAGGAGGCTGCCAACGGTACCTGCCAATATCCTTTGGTCGGGTCAAGGGTGCTGATGTACTGGGCGTTTCCCAATCGGTCGATGAGCTCGTCCACCCTCGGCATGGGTTAGGCGTCAAACAAGCTTATGTCGTTCACACTCTGGAAATCATTACAGAAACGTAGGCTACCGTCCGGTTTGGACACCAACATGACGGGGCTGCACCATGCACTGTGAGACTCTTCAACGACACCCATCCTCAGCATAGCCTCCACTTCCTGTTTCACGGCCTTCCTTCGGGCCTCTGGAATCCGATATGGCCTCTTTTGTACCATTTCCATGGGCCGGGTACAGATGTGGTGTTCAAGTATGGTCGTGCGGCCCGGCTTCTCAGAGAATACCGCCGTGTTACGATCAACGAGCTCCCTGAGCTCTTGCTTCTGGGCTGGGTCGAGGTCTTCATTGCTCGGGACCACCACTGGTACCGTTGGCGTACCAACGGGTCCCGACCATAACACGGCCAAGGTTGTCCTCTCGTACCACTTCAACAGGTTCACGTGGTAAATTGGTTGGGGTTTCTGTCTCCCTGGCTGCCGTATGCGGTAATTGACAGGTTCCAGCTTCTCGATCACCTCGTATGGCCCGTGCCATGTTGCCAGGAACTTACTTTTGGCCGTGGGGATTAAGAACTAAACCCTGTCTCCCACCTGGAATTCTGGGGGCCGGGCTCCCCGATTGTAGACCTGGGCTTGGGCGCGTTGGGCCTTCTCCATATGTTCCCTCATAACTCGCCAAATGGCTGTAATCTTCACCCTCATCGTCTCCACATGTTCTACCGTGCTGCGTAAGGGGGTCGGTTGGGCTTTCCACACCTCCTTGGTGAGGTCCAGTAGGCCTCGTGGCCTCCTCCCGTAGAGGAGTTCGAAAGGGGAAAACCCAGTGGAGGACTGGGCTACTTCTCGGATTGAGAACATTAGGTGGGGTAGTAGCTGGTCCCAATTCTTCCCATCCTACTCGATGACCTTCCGCAGCACTTGTTTGAGCATTTTATTGAACCCCTCGACGAGCCCATCCGACTGCGGATGGAAGACGGAGGTCCGGATCTGCTTGATCTGCAGGAGAGCACACAAATCTTTCATGCGGCGGGACATAAACTCAGTACCTTGGTCTGTCAGGTCTGTCAGGATCTCGTTCAGGATGCCCACCCGGCTAAAGAGGTGGAACAGAGGTGGAACAGCTTCCGGGCGATTCCCTTGGATCCCGCCGCCCGTAGAGGACTGGCCTCGGGATACTGGGTGGCATAGTCCACTATTACCAGGATGTACCGGTGTCCTCATGCTGTTTTTACTAGGGCTCCCACTATGTCCATGACGATGTGTTCAAAGGGCACCCCGATGATCGGTAGGGGGACCAAATTGTGCCTTTGGGGCAGTCATTTGACACTCCAGGCAGCTGCGACAGTATTCTTCCATGGCCCTCCTCATCCCGGGCCAGTGGAACCGGGCGGCGATCCGTTCCCGGGTCTTCTCCATTCCCAGGTGCGCCCCCAACAGGTGGGTGTGGGCCAGCTGAAGAACGGTTCCCACGTACCGTCAGGGCAGCAACAATACCTCTCGAAATTCCCCCTGTTGGTGCCACACCTGATACAAAAGGTTATTCTTGATTTGGAAATGGGGGAATCGCCAGTCATTCACCCCCGGAAGTAGCTGTCCATCCACCGCTATCACTTGGGCTGCGGCGGCATTCAAGTTAGGATCCTCCCACTAAGCCGTCCCGAATTGTCCCCTCAGTTGGCCCCCAGGGGGTGTCTCGACTGGCCCCTCGAAATCAAGGAGGGGGAGGCTGGGCTTTTCCTCCCGTGGTTCCCCAGCGGTGGTCGGGTTCCGGCACCCCCTCCGACTCTGGACCCATAGATACAGGCTGATCAACCATTTGCTTCCGGGCCACACAGGCGATGGGTCGTCCTCGCTCTCGTCTTCGGCTGGTTCGTACCTTCTTCCTCAGCTCATGCCCCCACAGGGCCGTAAACAGCGGACAATCTCGTCCCACTAGGAGAGCTACCGGCAACTCTGGTACTGCACCCACCATCATCTGGCAGTTCCCTTGTGGCATCATGATGTTGGCCTATACGGTTGAATACTGCTTTGTGTCCCCTTGAACACCACGTTCAGTTTCCTGATTCAGCAGACTCGTGGTTATGAGGGTAACCATACTTCCAGAGTCTAATAGAGCTTCCGTGTTGTGTCCGTCAACCTTCACTGGGACCATGGGTGCAGTTGATTTGTGGTGTGCCCAACAGGAGGTGACATAGTCACCCGGGCTCCCGTTAGACTCCCGGGCTTGCTGATGGCATCGACTCCTCTCTAGCCGTGCAATTCCAGGCAATGTGCTCCTGGGCACCACACTCAAAACACCTCCTTTGTTCTCCACCTACCTGGGGTTGTCGCTGGTGGGTCGGCCCTACCCCAGGCATCTCTCCACGGGTTTGCGGTCCTTTGGCCCTGCCGACTGTCGGTTTGGGGTACACAGCAGTGGGGCTGTCCTTCCGACTCCTTGAACAGGTCGCCGGCTCCCACTCAGCAGGGCCTGAGTGTTCTGATGCGTCTCCACTGCTTCCAGGAGGCCCTCCAAGGTCTGGGGTGCGCATGTCGTGGGGTAGTGCCCGTAGGAAGTGATCCAAGACCACTTTGTCTAGGGTGGAGGGGGTGGATACGTCGGTTAGGAGCCATCCCCTGGTGATCGGAGTTAGCCGCCTGTTCGTCGTTCAGGTCCCAATTGCCTTTTGGGCATTCCCAGAGAGGAACGAGGCCAGCAGACTGGCCCACTTCTGCCTTGGCCATCCTTCCCGTAGTGCTGTCCTTTCAAACATACAGAGGTAGGTTTTGATGTCGTCATCTCCTGTTAGCCTGATTTAAAAGCTGATTTGGATGTGATTCAATAGACGCTCCTCCTTGTAGCTTCCTGATTTCCTCAATAAGGAGGATGTTTTGTAGACGCTGTTCCTCCAACATTCGTTCCTGAACAGCCTGTTGGACTTGTTGGGCCCGGATGAACTGAGCTATCAACTTGTCCATGCTGATGCTGCAT
Source organism: Oncorhynchus kisutch (assembly GCF_002021735.2). NCBI lineage: Eukaryota > Metazoa > Chordata > Actinopteri > Salmoniformes > Salmonidae > Oncorhynchus > Oncorhynchus kisutch. The sequence continues at coordinate 243,674 of NC_034190.2, read as the reverse complement.
AAATATCAACCCTGATCTGACCACGTTATAAGAGTGCTCACATTCTCCACCACTTGTGGCATACCAGGGGGTTGGGTCAAAACGTTTACACAGATCAGACATGGACAGAGTAGGAGTAGCTCAGTTTCAAAAGTGTTTATTAAAATAATAGTCCAAAAGAAAAGAATAGGTTTCCCCCAGGAGACGCTATCCGAGATACCATCTACTGGGCTCCGGGTCTTACTTTATCCTGTGGGGATCAAAACCTGAACTCTCTCCTGTTACCTCTGGTACCGTCCCCAACTATATGGGAGTCCTTTCCTCCCCCAGTCTCTCCCTTCTGGCAGCATGATGGGAGTTGTACAGCTGGTGAGCAATCAGCCCTTGATTACTCACTAATCCCCAATTAGCCCCAATTAGTCCTGGCCAGGAGAGCCCGTCGAGACCTGGCACGTCCAGCAGATGGAGCCATCACTTTGTATGTATACTCCGTCTGTCTCCAGGCCTACACCGGTCTCCCCCTGGTGGCTGACCTGCTGTACGCCACACAGTATTTAGAAATGATCTCAGAATAGGAGTGCTGATCTAGGGTCATGTCCACTAGTCTTATCTTATATCTAAACAGCTAAACTGAACCTAAATCAGCACTCATACTCTGAAAATATTACTGATTATGGACCAAGAGAGGACTGGGTAGGGCTGAGCAGCAGGGATATCTTTAAAAGAAGACATCCTTTGACGATTAATTAAGTTTCTAGCTCTCATGTGATGTCCTGGCTTTGCTGGCTGGGGAAAAACGAGCACATGTTCAGTCCCTGTCCCAGCATGTTGTATTTATCTCCAGGTGTCCAAGAGGAACATCCCGGTTTATTCCTTTCTCAAGTAAACCCTGCAAACACCTCTCTCCTCCTGGTTTGTTCATCAATGTATTCTCTCTCTCTCTCTCTCTCTCTCTCTCTCCCCTCCTGATTTGTTCATCCATATATTCTCTCTCTCTCTCCTGGTTTGTTCATCCACGTATTCTCTCTCTCCCTGCCAGTCCTAAAATCATACCTTAAACTGTTGTCTTACTCTGAGGCGGATGCAGGGACATTACCAATGAATCTGTCCGGTGTGGGGTCGTTTTTTTTCTCTCCATCAAATGCCATGTGAGGTGAATTTTAAAGCCAACCACAAACCTAAAGGTGAACACATTGATGTAGGAAGTCTGTTTCTACCTCAGACAATTTGCTGCTATTTCCCTCTAGTCATTTCCACTAATTGGCTTAATTATGTGGTCTGATTCATCCAGCACCAGCACCAGAGTGTTTTGTCTTATCGATAGATTGATAGACATCCTTGGGACAGAAATTACAACTCTCTCTCTGCACAGCATTTTATAGTTTGTCTCGCTTATAAAATTCAATATTTCACCTGTCACTTAATGTGTCAATATTTTGACAGTGTGTGAAGGCCTATTGACCTCTAGCATTTGAAAATGTTGTTTTAGATGTGTTTTGTGTTCATTCCCACTGGGCACAAACTGGTTAGTTGGTGCCCAGTATTGGTTAGTATAAGTTAGTATTGTGATGTTAAATCTATGTGGATAATACATTGTAAATCAACGTAAACTAATGTTTTGAGGGTAACATTTCAACCACAGGATCATTTCATCATGGTAACCACATTTCAAAATTGACAACCTTCTGTAAAATATAGTGAATTTGTACCTTTGAAACAACGTCATATCTTCAACGTTATACGGTGCATTCAGAAAGTATTCAGACCCCTTGGCTTTTTCCACATGTTCTTACCTAACAGACTTATTCTAAAATTGATTAAATTTTTTCTTCATCACTCTACACACAATAGCCCATAGTGACAAAGCAAAAACAGGTTTATTGAAATTTTTGCAAATGTATAAAGAAAATATCATTAGTACTCAGAACCTTTACTCAGTAATTTGTTGAAGCACCCTTGGCAGCGATTACAGCCTCAAGACTTCTTGGGTATGACACTACAAGCTCTGCCATGCTATGTTATTGTCTTAGGTCTCTCTTTATGTAGTGTTGTCTCTCTTGTTGTGATGTGTGTTTTGTCCTATATTCTTAATCCCAGCCCCGTCCCCGCAGGCGGCCTTTTGCCTTTGGGTAGACCATCATTGGAGTAATACTTTATTCTTAAATGACTTAAAGACAGTTGTGAAGGATGCACGACAACACCTTTTACCTCTCAGGAGACTGAAAATATTTGGCATGGGTCCCCAGATCTTCAAAAAGTTCTACAGTTGGACAATCGATAGCATCCTGACCGGTTGCATCACCACCTGGTATGGCAACTGCTCAGCATCTGACCGTAGGATGCTACAGAGGGTAGTGCATATGGCCCAGTACGTCACTGAGGCCAAGCTTCCTACCATCCAGGACCTCTATATCAGGCGGTGTCAGAGGAAGGCAAAAAAAATGGTCAAAAACCCCAGTCACCCAAGTCATAGAATGTTCTCTCTGCTACAGCACAGCATACGGTACCGGAGCGCCAAGTCTAGGACCAAAAGTTTCCTTAACCTCTCTGGGATATGTGGGACGGTAGCGTCCCACTTGGCCAAAAGCCAGAGAAAATGCAGAGCGCCAAATTCAAATAAATGACTATAAAAACCAAACTTTCATGAAATCACACATGTAAGATACCAAGTTAAAGCTACACGTGTTGTGAATCCAGCCAACGTCAGATTTCAAAAAGGCTTTTTGGAGAAACCAAACGATGCTATTATTTGAGGATAGGTCCTCTGTAAACAAAAGAGAGAACATATTTCAACCCTGCAGGCGCGATAGAAAACGCAGTAATAAAAATATAAATCATGCCTTACCTTTGACGAGATTCTTCTGTTCGCACTCCAATATGTCCCATAAACATCACAAATGGTCCTTTTGTTTGATTAATTTCGTCGATATATTTCCAAAATCTCCATTTATTTGGCGCGTTTGATCCAGAAAAACACCGGTTCCAACTTGAGCAACGTGACTACAAAATATCTCAAAAGTTACCTGTAAACTTTGCCAAAACATTTCAAACTACTTTTGTAATACAACTTTCGGTATTTTTTAAAGTAAATAATCGATAAAATTGAAGACGGGAATATCTGTGTTCAATACACAAAGAAAACAAACTGATGCTACCTTTCTCGTCACGCGCCTCTAACAAACAGTACACTTGAAGTGACCCTTGTTTTGAACAGGGCTTCTTCTTCATTACAAAAAGGAAAAACCTCAACCAATTTCTAAAGACTGGTGACATCCAGTGGAAGCGGTAGGAACTGCAAAAAGGTCCCAATGAAAACCCATTGAAAAGAGTGACCTCAACAACAACAAAAATAATCTGAATGGTTGTTCCTCGGGGTTTTGCCTGCTACATAAATTCTGTTATACTCACAGACATGATTCAAACAGTTTTAGAAACTTCAGAGTGTTTTCTATCGAAATATACTAATGAGATACATATCTTATCTTCTGGGGTTGAGTAGCAGGCAGTTGAATTTGGGCATGCATTTCATCCGGACGTGAAAATACTGCCCCATCACCAAGAAGTTATCAGCGTCTGCCCCCAGACAATTTACATTGACACCACCCCCTTTTTATTTATTTTATTTGATCAAATTCACCTTTATTTAACCAGGTAGGCCAGTTGAGAACAAGTTCTTATTTACAACTGCGACCTGGTCAAGATAAAGCAAAGCTGTGCGACAAATACAGCAACACAGAGTTACACATAAACAAACATACAGTTAATAACACAATAGAAAAATCTATGTACAGTCAAATCAAATGTATTTATATAGCCCTTCGTACATCAGCTGATATCTCAAAGTGCTGTACAGAAACCCAGCCTAAAACCCCAAACAGCAAGCAATGCAGGTGTAGAAGCACGGTGGCTAGGAAAAACTCCCTAGAAAGGCCAAAACCTAGGAAGAAACCTAGAGAGGAACCAGGCTATGTGGGGTGGCCAGTCCTCTTCTGGCTGTGCCGGGTGGAGATTATAACAGAACATGGCCAAGATGTTCAAATGTTCATAAATGAGCAGCATGGTCGTATAATAATAATAATTTGCACTACAGTGTGTGCAAATGTAGAAGAGCAGGGAGGTAAGGCAATACATTTACCATAGAGGTGAAACAATTACAATTTAGCATTAACACTGGAGTGATAGATGTGCAGGTAGAGATACTGGGGTGCAAAAGAGCTAGAGGATAGATAACAATATGGGGATGAGGTAGTTTGGTGTGCTATTTACAAATTGGCTGTGTACAGGTGTAGTGATCGGTAAGCTGCTCTGACAGCTGATGCTTAAAGTTAAAGAGGGAGATATAAGACTCCAGCTTCAGTGATTTTTGCAATTATTTCCAGTCATTGGCAGCAGAGAACTGGAAGGAAATGCGGCCAAAGGAAGTGTTGGCTTTGGGGATGACCAGTGAAATATACCTGCTGGAGCGCGTGCTACGGGTGGGTGCTGCTATGGTGACCAGTGAGCTGAGATAAGGCGGAGCATTACCTAGCAAAGACTTATAGGTGACCTGGAACCAGTGGGTTAGGCGACGAATATGAAGCGAGGGCCAGCCAACGAGAGCGTACAGGTCGCAGTGGTGGGTAGTATATGAGGCTTTGGTGACAAAATGCACTGTGATAGACTACATCCAGTTTGCTGAGTAGAATGTTGGAGGCTATTTTGTAAATGACATCGTAGAAGTCAAGGATCGGAAGGATAGTCAGTTTTACGAGGGTATGTTTGGCAGCATGAGTGAATGAGGCGTTGTTGCAAAATAGGAAGCCGATTCTAGATTTCATTTTGGATTGGAGATGCTTCATGTGAGTCTGGAAGGAGAGTTTACAATCCAACCAGGCACCTACAGTGGGGAGAACAAGTATTTGATACACTGCCGATTTGGCAGGTTTTCCTACTTACAAAGCATGTAGAGGTCTGTAATTTTTATCATAGGTATCATAGGTCAACTGTGAGAGATGGAATCTAAAGCAAAAATCCAGAAAATCACATTGTATACAATGTATCACATTGTATAATCACATTATTTGATTTTTAAGTAATTAATTTGCATTTTATTGCCTGACATAAGTATTTGATACATCAGAAAAGCAGAACTTAATATTTGGTACAGAAATCTTTGTTTGCAATTACAGAGATCATATGTTTCCTGTAGTTCTTGACCAGGTTTGCACACACTGCAGCAGGGATTTTGGCCCACTCCTCCATACAGACCTTCTCCAAATCCTTCAGGTTTCGGGGCTGTCGCTGGGCAATACGGCCTTTCAGCTCCCTCCAAAGATTTTATATTGGGTTCAGGTCTGGAGACTGACTAGGCCACTCCAGGACCTTGAGATGCTTCTTACGGAGCCACTCCTTAGTTGCCCTGGTTGTGTGTTTCGGGTCATTGTCATGCTGGAAGACCCAGCCACGACCCATCTTCAATGCTCTTACTGAGGGAAGGAGGTTGTTGGCCAAGATCTCGCGATACATGGCCCCATCCATCCTCCCTCAATACGGTGCAGTCGTCCTGTCCCCTTTGTAGAAAAGCATCCCCAAAGAATTATGTTTCCACCTCCATGCTTCACGGTTGGGATGGTGTTCTTGGGGTTGTACTCATCCTTCTTCTTCCTCCAAACACGGCGAGTGGAGTTTAGACCAAAAAGCTCTATTTTTGTCTCATCAGACCACATGACCTTCTTCCATTCCTCCTCTGGATCATCCAGATGGTCATTGGCAAACTTCAGACGGGCCTGGACATGTGCTGGCTTTAGCAGGGGGACCTTGCGTGCGCTGCAGGATGTTAATCCATGACGGCGTAGTGTGTTACTAATGGTTTTCTTTGAGACTGTGGTCCCAGCTCTCTTCAAGTCATTGACCAGGTCCTGCCGTGTAGTTCTGGGCTGATCCCTCACCTTCCTCATGATCATTGATGCCCCACGAGGAGAGATCTTGCATGGAGCCCCAGGCCGAGGGTGATTGACCGTCATCTTGAACTTCTTCCATTTTCTAATAATTGCGCCAACAGTTGTTGCCTTCTTACCAAGCTGCTTGCCTATTGTCCTGTAGCCCATCCCAGCCTTGTGCAGGTCCCACAATTGTATCCCTGATGTCTTTACCCAGCTCTCTGGTCTTGGCCATTGTGGAGAGGTTGGAGTCTGTTTGATTGAGTGTGTGGACAGGTGTCTTTTATACAGGTAACAAGTTCAAACAGGTGCAGTTAATACAGGTAATGAGTGGAGAACAGGAGGGCTTCTTAAAGAAAAACTAACAGGTCAGTGAGAGCCGGAATTCTTACTGGTTGGTAGGTGATCAAATACTTATGTCATGCATTAAAATGCTAATTAATTACTTAAAAATCATACAATGTGATTTTCTGGATTTTTGTTTTAGATCCCGTCTCTCACAGTTGAAGTGTACCTATGATAAAAATTACAGACCTCTACATGCTTTGTAAGTAGGAAAACCTGCCAAATCGGCAGTGCATCAAATACTTCTTCTCCCCACTGTAGGTATTTGTAGTTGTCCACATATTCTAAGTCAGAACCGTCCAGAGTAGTAATGCTACTCGGGCGGGAGCAGCAATCGGTTGAAGAGCATGCACTTACTTGCATTGAAAAGCAGTTGCAGGCCTCAAAAGGAGTGTTGTATGGCAGGTTTGTTATCACAGTGTCCAAAGAATGGCCAGATGTATACAGAATGGTGTCATCTGCGTAGAGGTGGATCAGAGAATCACCAGCAGCAAGAGCGACATCATTGATATATACAGAGAAAAGAGTCGGCCTGAGAATTGGACCCTGTGGCACCACCATAGAGACTGCCAGAGGTCTGGACAATAGACCCTTTGATTTGACACAAGTAGTTGGTGAAGCCAAGGCTATTGAGTCTGCCAATAAGAATGCGGTGATTGACGGAGTCGAAAGCCTTGGACAGGTTGATGCAGACGGCTGCCTGTCTTTTATCGATGGTGGTTATGATATCGTTTAGGACCTTGAGTGTGGCTGAAGTGCACCCGTGATCAGCTCAGATACCAGATTGCATAGTGGAGAAGGTATGGTGGGATTCGAAATGGTCGGTGATCTGTTTGTTAACTTGGCTTTCGAAGACTTAAAAAAAAGGGTAGAATAGATACATATATAAGTCTGTAAAAGTTTGGGTCTAGAGTGTCTCTCCCTTTGAGGAGGGGGATTGCTGCGGCAGCATTCCAATGTCTGGGGATCTCATAATTTTAGAAAGAGAGCGTCCAGATTGTCTAGTCCTGCTGATTTGTAGGGATCCAGATTTTGAAGCTCTTTCAGAACATCAGCTGTCTGGATTTGGATGAAGGAGAAGTGGGAGGGCTTGGGTAAGTTGCTGCAGGGGGTGCGGAGATGTTGACCGGGGTAGGGGTAGCCAGGTGTAAAGCATGGCCAACCATAGAATAGTCGAAAGCCTTGGACAGACACTCTAGACCCTAACTGACTACTGGCTAGCTGCTTATGGGGGTTCCGGTTCTAAAGTGTAAAAAATAGCAGATCCGTACCACATTGGTAAGGCTGGTTGCAGGAGAGTATGTTCAGTCCGTAGATGGAAATTGAAATAAAAAATATATAAAACATATATTTGAAATAGATACGAAGAAAAATATATATACATGGGACGGGGCGGGACAAGACAAACAGACGTCCCACTGTGGGACACTGCTGCTACTCGCTGTTTATTATCTATGCATAGTCACTTTACAAATGACCTCGACTAACGTGTACCCCCGCACTTTGACTCAGTACCAGTGTCCCCTGAAATATAGCATTGTTACTATTATGTACAGTATATTTTTTAAACTTTAGTTTATTATGTAAATATTTTCTTAACTCTATTTTTTGAACATCATTGTTGGTTAAAGGCTTGTACGTAAGCATTTCAAGTAAGGTCTAGACCTCTTGTATTTGGCTCACGTGACAAATAAAACATTTAACATATTAAAATAAACACCTGTATTTGGTGAGTTTCCCTCAAGCTCTGTCAGGTTGGATAGAGAGTATCACTGCACAGATATTTTCACGTCTCTCCAGAGATGTTCGATTAGGTTCAAGTCCTGGCTCTGGCTGGGCCACTCAAGGACTTTCAGACACTTGTCACAAAGTCACTCCTGCTTTGTCTTGGCTGTGTGCTTAGGGTCATTGAGCTATTGGAAGGTGAACCTTCACCCAAGTCTGAGGGGCTGAGCGCTCTGGAGCAGGTTTTCATCAAGGATGTCCCTGCACTTTGATCCATTCATCTTTCCCTCGATCCTTACTAGTCTCCCAGTCCCTGCCGTGAAAAACTTTTCCACAGCATGATGCTGCTACCACCATGCTTTACCGTAGGGATGGTGCCAGGTTTCCTCCAGATGTGACGCTTGGCATTCAGGCCAAAGAGTTCAATCTTGGTTTCATCAGACCAGAGAATCTTGTTTCTCATGGTCTGAGAGTCCTTTCGGTGCCTTTTGGAAAACTCCAAGTGCCTTTTCAGGATCTGTCAAAATTCCCATCAATAGCCTGACAAAGTTGCCTGAACAACCTCTCCCTCAACCTTAGCAAAACAAAGGAGCTGATTGTGGACTTCAGAAGGAACAAGGCTGGACACTCCCGTATCCTCGTTAACGAAGCCGTCACGGAGACGGTCAATAACTTCACATTCCTCGGCGTACACATCTCAGAGATGCTGAAACGGTCAAACCGCACAGACACCGTGGTGAAGAAGGCACAACAGCAACTCTCAGCAACCTCAGGAGGCGGAAGAAATTTGGCCTGTCCCTGAGGGCCCTCAGTGTTCTACCTGGAGCACCATCTCTAGAGCATACTGTCAGGCTGCATCACAGCCTGGTACAACAACTCCACCGCCGTGGACCACATGGCGCTACAGAGGGTGGTACGCCCTACCAAACACACCACTGGGTGCTCACTGCCTGCCCTCCAGGACAACATTGCCTTCTGGATAATAGCGGGGTGAACAGGCCGTGGCTCGGGTGGTTTATGTCCTTGATCTTTTTGGCCTTCCTGTGACATCGGGTGCTGCATTTGTCCTGGAGGGCAGGCAGTGTGCCCCCAGTGATGCGTTGGGAAGACCACACCACCCTCTGGAGAGCACTGCGGTTGCGGGCGATGCAGTCGCCGTATCACATGGACAATCACAACTGCAACCCTGTACATGTGACTACTGTGAAGGTTTGAACACCACAAATACATACATGGATTTTCATTTACACCAACTAGTGTACAGAGAAGCATAGACAAGAGCTATGTGAGGACACAGTTACATTCATTAGTGGAGACGTGCCTGCATATTGTATGTGTGTCACTGAAAGCCAGACTAAGAAGGGTTATATCTCTTCTATGTGCACTATTTCTATGCTTCCCGTTTTTAAGTTTAGTTTTTGCTTCTTTTACTTTCAGTTTTGTACACCAGCTTCAAACAGCAGAAAATACAATATTTGTGGTCATGGAAAACATATTTCACAGTGGTATAGATGGTACAATGATTCTCTACACTAAACTTGTTTGTTTCTTCACATCAATGGAAATTAGGTGAACTATTAGAATTTAAGCAAACAGGAAATGGCGGAGCGATTTCTACGGAGTGCATCTTTAACATAAGTTAATTTGTCCCAATTCTTTTGGCCCCTAAAATGGGGGAACTATGTTCAAAAAGCCCTGTAATTTCTAAATGGTTCATCCAATATGGGGTTCAAAGCCAAAACAACAACTCATGTGTCACTGTCCAAAAACTTTGCGAGCTCACTGTATAGTATCTATTAAAGTTAATTCCTGTCCCTCATACTAAATCCTCTTCCTCTTAATTCCCCATAGGAACAGGATGCTCCTGACAACGTGCCAGTGAGTTGAAAAGAGAGAGAGCTGAAGGTAAACTCAAAGCTATAAAGATGAACCCTATGGAGGAAATGACGACCATGTCTCTGCCGATGTGGGCTCGGTTCGCCAACTCCAGCGAGCTGTACTACAACCCCAACACCACTGTGGCCCCTAATTTCCTCACCAAACCCAAGGCGTGTGAGCAGCTCAACATCGCCACAGAGGTCTTCCTCATCCTGGGTATTATCAGTTTGTTGGAGAACATCCTGGTCATCTGCGCCATCATCAAGAACAAGAACCTCCACTCCCCCATGTACTTCTTTGTGTGTTCGCTGGCTGTGGCCGACATGCTGGTCAGCGTCTCCAACGCCTGGGAGACCATCATCATCTACCTGCTGACCAACCGGCAGCTCATTGTGGACGACCATTTTATTCGTCAGATGGACAACGTCTTTGACTCCATGATCTGTATATCAGTGGTGGCGTCTATGTGTTCTCTCCTGGCCATCGCTGTGGACCGGTATGTGACCATCTTCTACGCTTTGCGTTACCACAGCATCATGACCCATAGACGGGCCGCTCTCATCATCGGAGCCATCTGGACCTTCTGCACGGGCTGCGGCATCGTCTTTATCATGTACTCCGACACCACCCCTGTTATCATTTGCTTGGTGTCCATGTTCTTCACCATGCTGGTGCTCATGGCCTCGCTGTACAGCCACATGTTCATGCTGGCTCGCTCCCACGTCAAGCGCATCGCGGCTCTGCCAGGGTACAACTCCATCCACCAGAGGGCCAGCATGAAGGGAGCCATCACTCTCACAATCCTCCTGGGCATCTTCATCGTCTGCTGGGCACCCTTCTTCCTCCATCTTATCCTGATGATCTCCTGCCCCAGAAACCTGTACTGTGTGTGCTTCATGTCTCACTTCAACATGTACCTCATCCTCATCATGTGTAACTCTGTGATCGACCCTCTGATCTACGCCTTCAGGAGTCAGGAGATGAGGAAAACCTTTAAGGAGATTATCGGTTGCTACAGCCTGAGGAACGTGTTTGAGTGTCTCCCTGTGTGCTATAAACCTGGAGTGCCATAGAACTCTTACCCTTATAGACTCTTTGGCCATGGGTCCTACGTGTGGTTTAGTCAGCAGGATTTGGGCATGAACAGAGTACATGAACAGAGTGCATTGGAGTAGAAGACTGTCTTATTAAAATGTGTCTTAGACTGCCTTGTCCCAATGCAGTCTGATTAAGCTCAACTTGTAGAACCCTTTGTTAACCCTTTCCTTAACAGTAGAACTGCTAAAGCAGTCATTTTGACCCTACAGTGTATATCCATCCACCGAATCAAAGCAGTCTCATCAGCCTACTCTGGCCTACTTGGAGTAGGCTACACAGTGAGAGCGTGAGTAATTGTACATGCTGAACGGCTTTCAATACACATCAGGCAGCAGGTGAGCGAGTGTCAAAGAATGTGGGGATGAGGCAAGGGGAGTAATGTCACCATGGACAACTTCTTCACTGTCATTGGAGAACAAGTTCCTTGTGGCCGGCACAATGAACAAAGTTAGACGTGCGCCCCCTCCCTCTGTGCAAAATAAAGCACCTGAACAGCCGTTATACTCCACAAAGGTGCTGAAGAATGACAAGATGACAGGAACACAATAAAAAGAAGACTATTACGCACTATAACCAAACAAAGGTACGTCAAAGTGTGTCAAGCAAGTGAAAGTTGTGTCAACTGTTAGGACAAGGGATAACAGCTAAATTAAATCCAACTGATGCCATTGAGTGAAGATACACACAAGCACGAGCTGACAATAATTTACTATTTTAATCTGCTGTCATATCTACACTTATATTCAATAGAATGCCTTTATTGCTTTTGTGCTGAGTTTCACTATTTATCAAGGCCACGTGGCACTTATAATGATGTTGAGGCTGCTGAAGTTTTTATCTTTTAACCACTTGGTATTTTGGGGTAGTTATAAAAATAAGCTGTTACCATGTTCCAACACATATGCTTTCTATTTCATAGTTGTAACAAAGGCACTCCACTAATAAAATTGATTGAACACAATTTATTTAAATTTTTTTGTCATATGTCCTCCAGTAAATAAAATTATGAAAATGCTCTTCTGTTTTTTGAAATAAAAGTGTCCATTCGCATATGCAGATGACACCATTCTATATACTTCCGGCCCGTCTTTGGACACTGTGCTATCTAACCTCCAAGCGAGCTTCAATGCCATACAACACTCCTTCCGTGGCCTCCAACTGCTCTTAAACGCTAGTAAAACCAAATGCATGCTTTTCAACCGTTCGCTGCCTGCACCCGCACGCCTGACCAGCATCACCACCCTGGATGGTTCCGACCTTGAATATGTGGACATCTATAAGTACCTAGGTGTCTGGCTAGACTGTAAACTCTCCTTCCAGACTCATATCAAACATCTCCAATCGAAAATCAAGAGTCGGCTTTCTATTCCGCAACAAAGCCTCCTTCACTCACGCCGCCAAACTTACCCTAGTAAAATTGACTATCCTACCGATCCTCGACTTTGGCGATGTCATCTACAAAATTGCTTCCAACACTCTACTCAGCAAACTGGATGCAGTTTATCACAGTGCCATCCGTTTTGTCACTAAAGCACCTTATACCACCCACCACTGCGACTTGTATGCTCTAGTCGGCTGGCCCTCGCTACATATTCGTCGCCAGACCCACTGGCTCCAGGTCATCTACAAGTCCATGCTAGGTAAAGCTCCGCCTTATCTCAGTTCACTGGTCACGATGGCAACACCCATCCGTAGCACGCGCTCCAGCAGGTGTATCTCACTGATCATCCCTAAAGCCAACACCTCATTTGGCCGCCTTTCGTTCCAGTACTCTGCTGCCTGTGACTGGAACGAATTGCAAAAATCGCTGAAGTTGGAGACTTTTATCTCCCTCACCAACTTCAAACATCTGCTATCTGAGCAGCTAACCGATCGCTGCAGCTGTACATAGTCTATCGGTAAATAGCCCACCCATTTTCACCTACCTCATCCCCATACTGTTTTTATTTATTTACTTTTCTGCTCTTTTGCACACCAATATCTCTACCTGTACATGTCCATCTGATCATTTATCACTCCAGTGTTAATCTGCAAAATTGTAATTATTCGCCTACCTCCTCATGCCTTTTGCACACAATGTATATAGACTCCCCTTTTTTTTCTACTGTGTTATTGACTTGTTAATTGTTTACTCCATGTGTAACTCTGTGTTGTCTGTTCACACTGCTATGCTTTATCTTGGCCAGGTCGCAGTTGCAAATGAGAACTTGTTCTCAACTAGCCTACCTGGTTAAATAAAGGTGAAATAAAAAAATAAAATAAAATCAAAATTCATTAACATGTAACTAAAAAGTAACAAGTGTGTTTATAACAGAGTAGTGTCCATTCAATAATATGTAACTAAATAGTCTGTTTATAACAGAGTAGTCTACATTCACTAATATGTAACTAAACAGTAATACGTGTGTTTATAACAGAGTATTGTCCATTCATTAATATGTAACTAAATAGTGTGTTTATAACAGAGTAGTGTACATTCATTAATATGCAACTAAACAGTAATAAGTGTGTTTATAACAGAGTAGTCTACAGTCATTAATATATAACTAAATAGTGTGTTTATAACAGAGTAGTGTACATTCATTAATATGTAACTAAACAGTAATACGTGTGTTTATAACAGAGTAGTCTACATTCATTAATATGTAACTAAATAGTGTGTTTATAACAGAGTAGTATCCATTCACTAATATGTAACTAAATAGTAATACGTGTGTTTATAACAGAGTAGTATCCATTCACTAATATGTAACTAAATAGTAATACGTGTGTTTATAACAGAGTAGTGTACATTAATAACTCCAACATAAGCGTATGTAAACTTCTGACTTCAACTGTATACAGAAATATAATTTTAAAAAACAGTACACTTCACTTCCTATGCATCATGTAAATACTCTAAAACCGGTTCATATCTTTGTCTAATTGCCTTAATCTGTATTGATTTGATAAACACAGGATAGGTGTAGTATTTCATCAAATGAGAGACTTCATTTTAACCAGTAGAGAATGTGAAACGCTTAATTGAAAGATGCTCATTATCCAGGTGTTATAAATACATAATACATGCATTATACATATTATAATTGTAATATTCTATTATAAATACAAGTTCAATCTTTACTTCAATGCACGTCTGTTGTGCATTGTAAAAATAGAGGAAGAAAGAGGTGGGGAGAGAGGTGTTAAAGACAAAGGGGAAGTGGTAAGAACAGAGGAGCAGGGAGGGCAGCATTTGATTAATGAATCACAGTGCTATCCTAATATTCTCTCAGTTCATCACAGTTACATAATAGTTTCTCCAGTTGTGTTTCCTAACCAGCCTTGGGCTCCCAGTCAGCCCGAAGGTTATGTTAAGAGCGGGTGAGGTGGTGATGACGGGACTGGGGTTGGCATCCTCTCTCACATCAAAACATACCTGCAGACGAGAGACAGATGGAGAGAGAGAGAGCATGTTTAAGCCTTGTTTTGGTTTTTATTCTAACACTGTCAGTCATCATAACCATCAGGAGGTGAAATGAAAAACTGACCTTGGATCATTAACTCTGGAACTACTGCATCTCTACCTGTATTTCAGTGTAAAGCATCTCTTTAATAATACTTCCTGTCGACCTGACCAAGTGACCTCTCACCTCTGATCATGCTGTGCCCTCTACGTAGCCAGTTCAGATGTGGGAGGGCTTCACGGACAAAGCTGATATAACCTAAAGGATTTAGGGAGAAGGGGAGAGAGGGATAAAGGGAAGGAGAGAGACTGTTATTGAGAAAATAATGTAGTTAAAGTGAGTGTTCAACAGGAATCTGTGTGTCTGGCCTAACCTGGTGTCCACACTAAGTGGCTGCAGAGTACTTCATGCTGAAAAACATGAACGGACATACGAGGACAAACAATATAGCATAGTTATAGAAATAATGAAGAGTCTTACTATTCTCCATGGTTGGCCCTCTTGCCTATTCTTTGAAGGTGGAAGGAGCCACAGTTATACACCTGAGCCTGCTTACTGCACAACACAATCCATCAATCAGATTGATACATGAGTGTGTAGGTGTGGGTTGTAGGGTGTCTAATTGTTCTACATTTTTTCAATATGGGTGACTTAAAATAGCCTGTTTTATTTTTGTACAGACATCACACCCTTACCTAAACAGCCCCCTCACCTGAGAAGTAGAAAACAAAGGGAGAGAAACTGAGAATTGAATAACTGCAGTTGATATAGCTAAGTTAACGGAAGGATACACTTATTGCAATGTGAATGGCTCTTAAAAAGCCTTCGGTTGTGCATAGTGTAGTCTATGCTGTTACCAGGGAACAGCACATTCTTTGAAAAAGTAGGAGGTGAAGATCTCCCGCACACAGATTGCCTCTCTTGCTGCGTTGTTGGGCCCCATCCTTGAAACATCCTGCAGAGCACCACACTTCTCCTCTAGCACACGGCAGCGAGCTGCAGACCCCCTCCTGGTCCTTATGTCCATCCTCATGAAGTTATGCAGGACACAGGTAGCCTTCACACTTCTGAATTCCTCCAGGAGGCAATCCCAGATGGCCCTGGTCACCGGACCTTGCAGTGTTACACGGTAACTTTAGGCAATCGTTTTGAAAGAATCTCCAGTGACAAGTTATCTGTAGGAATATGGAAGACAATGACATTATTAGACTTTTACATCACCAGGTTATTGTGGATTACTAAAGTATAATATCCCTGATAACAAATCATGATAATATTGGATTGATAGTTGTATCTGCACACACATGTGCGTGTGTAGCATGTGACAGTAACATGATCATATCAAGGATAGCATCACAAATTAATATATACATACCACTTGAGGCTTGATGATGAGTTGATAATTTGAATCAGCTGTGCAGTACTAAGGCAAAAACAACAATGTGCCCCTTTGAGTCCCCACAACCAGGACTGAGAACCACTGCTCTTCATTGGGACCTCTTCATCTGTAGACAGGCTTTCATAGCTATCTTTATCTGAGGGCAGAAAACCTCACAAGAAACAGACTTCATTATACTTAAATTACATCGCATTGAATATTATGTTACTATAGTCTACGTCTTCACTTCTAGGGACTGGAAATACACAAGTACCTGCCCTATCGAGAATAGCCTAGTCTCTCACTTTGACAATTGGGGCTGCTATCCTTTCACTCTCGTCCATGGTTGTTAGCTACCATAGCTACCTACAAATGCATTTGGAGTTGTTTTTTACAGTGATAAATACATCCAGATAGCTAGCTAATATGAAGTTAGGTAGCTGGTGATATTTAATCACTTAGCTAGCTATCTATACAGTATGTAAAGTTGGCTAGATAGCTAGCTAGTCAACTAGTTAGCTCATTTAGCAGCTCATATGAGTTAACCTGCACTGTAGCTAGTTATCAAATAATTCATAGGCTTTTTTACTTACTTGAATAGGTTCTCCAGCCATGTGGACAATTAGAAACAGGGAAGCAAAGTGTGTTTGTCACCAGAGCGTTTTAGAGCATATTACAATTGAACTATTTACCCATTTAATAACCAGACCTTCATACAAACTTGCTATGTTGAATTCTTCACGCACAATCAAACTTGCTGCTATATGCTGCCAGCACGCCCACAAGCAAGTCACAATGGGCGGCCTAAAAGGCACGCAGCAATTTACCGCTTGTTAGTGAACATGCCCTGTCAGGCGGCATTGGTGGAGAGTCAGGCGGAGAATGACTCATTGAAGAGGGCAAGGAACGAGATGATGTCACAATCCATGCCAGGTACACCTGTGAGCTTTGGAACTCCACCTCCGACAGGCAGAGTCAACATACCTGGCGGGTTCGTTATGTCGTCGGTTCACCCTGACATTTCCATTCCTCTTCTGACAACAGAACTTGACCAACTGCTCACCAGGCACAGCAAGGGCCGTCCGGATCGTTATGCTGTTCTGCTATTCCAAGGTTCTGTAACCGAAGAGAGATACCACGAGTGGGCACCAACTGGGATGGATCCTGAGGCAAATGTGGCTTACCAGTGAACCTACGGGTGTTCATCATTAATACTGTCTCAGAAGTTTTTGTCCATGACTGATTCAACCCGAAAAAGCATTAAAGACAGAGTTAATGTGTACTTGAGGTCACCGGGAAAATCTAGACATGGCCTGCTCTCCCTTATGTAAGCAATTAGGCACTATACCATGTTTACTACAGTATGTACTGTGTGCTATGTTTACTTGTCAGACTGCACAGTAGCCTAATAAACAAATGTAGGTAGCTTCTATCTTTAAAATGCATTAAATGCTTTATTATCCAAATGTTTAAAGTGCGTGTGGACGACCTCATGCAACCACAAAATGTTGGATAAAGCATACACTGTACAGTACTTTAATTCTTCATCAGCATCTTTATGCTTTAGCTAACAAAATAATGATGAAAATACTCTTTCAAAATGCAGATGTTTATTTCCTTATGGATCCATAATGAATTACTATGGGAATAAATATCACAGAATGACAGAAAAATTGGAACTAATGAGGGTAAAAAAAATTGTTGCTTACTGTAAGACAGCAGAGGTCAGAGGTCAAGACAGCACTGCTCTGAGAAAAGCATGGGGACTGGTCTTGATGATTCAATGAGATTTTTATTTTCACTGAATCTCCATTTGGGTATTGGTTAGACTACAAGTAGGGTGTGGAAATGTTATGCTCTTAGTACTGTAGCCTACTCCCGACTGTCATGTTGTACAGCGCCATATTTTCCATTCTACCCTAACGGAAATCCTGAGGGTTTCATTTTTTTTGGAATAGAAACACCATTATATTAGTCAAATGAATTAACCTCTTGGGGCTAGGGGGCAAAAAAATCACTTTTGGATAAATAGCGTGCCCAATTTCAACTTCCTGCTACCCATGCCAAGAATATAAGCTATGCATAATATTAGTAGATTTGGATAGAAAACACTCTGAAGTTTCTAAAACTGTTTGAATCATGTCTGTGAGTATAACAGAACTTATGTAGCAGGCAAAACCCAGAGGACTAACTGTTCAGAATTCTTTTTTTTGCCTCTCTGTTCCCTGCCTTGTTATTGCCAAGGGATATTTCTTAGGGACCTGTTTTCAGTTTCTACCGCTTCCACTGGATGTCACCAGTCTTTGGAATTTGGTTGAGGTTATTCCTTTGTGCAATGAAGAAGTAGGCCAACTAGGAACTGGGGACACTTTTGTGAGTTGCGCAAGATGTGAAAAGTGGCACTGGGTTGTTTTCTTTCCTGCATTGAAGACAGATTGCCCCGTCTACAATTTGATCGATTATTAACGTTTAAAAATACCTAAAGTTGTATTACAAAAGTAGTTTGAAATATTTTGACAAAGTTTATAGGCAACTTTTGAAATATTTTGTAGTGACGTTGCATTTTTGTAAGCTGTTTTTTTCTGGATCAAACGCTCTTTATAAATGAACATTTTGGATATATATAGACTGAATTAATCAAACAAAAGGACCAATTGTGATGTTTATGGGACATTTTGGAGTGCCAACAAAAGAAGCTCGTCAAAGGTAATGCATGTTTTATATTTTATTTAAACGTTTTGTGTAGCGCCTGCAGGGTTGAAATATGCTCCTTTGTTTACTGCTGGTGCAGATGGTGCAGGCTATCAGATAATAGCTTCTTATGCTTTCTCCGAAAAGCATTTTTTAAATCTGACATGTTGGCTGGATTCACAACGAGTGTAGCTTTAATTGAGTATCTTACATGTGTGATTTAATGAAGGTTTGAATTTTATAGCATTTTATTTGAATCTGGCGCTCTGCATTTTCCCTGACAATTGGCCAGTTGAGACATTTGCATCCCGCCTATCCCTAACTAGTTTAAAGCAACATTTCTTAAAATCAATCCCATATATTATGTTCTTACAAAAAAAGGTTTTTAAATGATTTCGTACAGCCAATATTTAAGGCTATCAAATGCTTCTCAAATTTGCCCTCTGGTGGACAAACTAGCACTAATTAGCATTAATGGTAACAATTGCTGACAATTAAATAACGTGCCATAGAATTCTGCGGCAGCCCGCAAGGTGTGCTGCAGTATGACACGACTTTTAAAGGAAGAACCACTGTTCTCTAAAAAGGCAACTGATTACATAAGTAATATTACCAAATGATCTCTTAGTTTTGAAGCCCAGACAATGAATGTTACTACATCAAAACTAATAATCTTATTCCTTTCTCTATCCAGAGAATCTTTCGAACCTCCTCAGGGCTTTGTTGGAAATCTTCAATAATTAGAGGTAAGACAAATGTTAGTGATATGAGAAGACTTGGGTGTCCCAGGGAAGCATGACCATCAACTTCTCTAGGAGGACTACCGAAATCAAATCTCACTTATATTCCCAAATCGTCTTAATCGGTCTCATGTGGAAATACACATTAATGGAAGTCACAAAATAACTGAGTTTGAGTTTGTCTGCTGTTGCTATTTGCACTGTAATGCACTGTCAACATTTTAATATTTGATAAAACACATCCTATATACAGTCAGCAACACAGGCTTCTTAAAATTCTAACAAATTGAGTAATAACTGACAGATTGATTATAAAAATAGTTGTTAGATGCAGCTCTAAAAGCAGTATTCAAAACACATTTGTAACAGCTTTTACTTAATTTGCCTCAACAGTGTTGGCTCACAAGAATAATAAATTAGGGCAGTGACTCACGTCTCCCGAGTCTCACCATGCTGCCCTTCCCGGCCGGTCACCAAGACAAGGGACCTAAATACCTATGGGAAACACTGGTCTGGATGGGTGGCAAAGCAAGCTAAATGTTGAAAACCTTGGGTAGCCCCTATAAGTAAATAATGAATGAAATATTCCAAAAACCTGATCATTAAAACACCCTTTTACATACTGTTTGTAAGTTGGCAAAAATTTCCTCAGAGTGAATGTAGGTAAACAAAACTGGAGCTTTTTCAGAGTCAAAATTGCTCATAATTTTGTGTTGTTCGACAACTGTAACAATCACAATGCACCTCTCACCTTTCTCAGGTTTTTTGTTATTCTTGTCGAGTCCTTGAGCTCTGTACAATGCCATCTTCTATCATATCAACTTGCCCCAAGTGTAGTCCCTGTGCAAATCTGCAATGTTGCAACAAATAAATGAACAAATCAGATCAATAGCATATGACAATAGAAACCCAAGTATTTTTTTGATAAATTAAACCTTAACCCTAGGCCCCAAGACTCAACTCATTGAGACCCAGCTTTTGGTAACACAACCTTAACTCGCCCTTAAACCACATTCACATCAGCCTGGCGAGACCTGCTCGCCATACTTTGCTCCACTTCAAATTAAATTGTATTGGTCACATACACATTTTTAGTAGTTGTTATTGGTCACATACACATTTTTAGTAGATGTTATTGGTCACATACACATTTTTAGCAGATGTTATTGCAGGTGTAGTGAAATGCTTGTGTTCCTAACTCCAACAGTGCAGTAGTATCTAACAATTCACAACAATACACACACATCTAAAAGTAAAAGAATGGAATTAAGAAATATATAATTCTGTACACTTCTACACTAACCTTTGTCACAGAAGAAGCTGTTTTTCAGTCTCTCGGTCCCAGCTTTGATGCATCTGTACTGACCTCGCCTTCTGGATGATAACGGGGTGAACAGGCAGTGGCTCGGGTGGTTGTTGTCCTTGATGATCTTTATGGCCTTCCTGTAACATCGGGTGGTGTAGGTGTCCTGGAGGGCAGGTAGTTTGCCCCCGGTGATGCGTTGTGCAGACCTCACTACCATCTGGAGAGCCTTACGGTTGTGGGCGGAGCAGTTGCCGTACCAGGCAGTGATACAGCCCGCCAGGATGCACTCGATTGTGCATCTGTAGAAGTTTGTGAGTGCTTTTGGTGACAAGCCAAATTTCTTCAGCCTCCTGAGGTTGAAGAGGTGCTGCTGCGCCTTCTTCACGATGCTGTCTGTGTGGGTGGACCAATTCAGTTTGTCTGTGATGTGTATGCCGAGGAACTTAAAGCTTGCTACCCTCTCCACTACTGTTCCATCGATGTGGATAGGGGGGGTGTTCCCTCTGCTGTTTCCTGAAGTCCACAATCATCTCCTTAGTTTTGTTGACATTGAGTGTGAGGTTATTTTCCTGACACCACACTCCGAGGGCCCTCACCTCCTCCCTGGAGGCCGTCTCGTCGTTGTTGGTAATCAAGCCTACCACTGTTGTGTCGTCCGCAAACTTGATGATTGAGTTGGAGGTGTGCGTGGCCACGCAGTCGTGGGTGAACAGGGAGTACAGGAGAGGGCTCAGAACGCACCCTTGTGAGGCTCCAGTGTTGAGGATCAGCGGGGTGGAGATGTTGTTGCCTACCCTCACCACCTGGGGGCGGCCCGTCAGGAAGTCCAGTACCCAGTTGCACAGGGCGGGGTCGAGACCAAGGGTCTCGAGCTTGATGACGAGCTTGGAGGGTACTATGGTTTTAAATGAACAGCATTCTCACATAGGTATTCCTCTTGTCCAGATGGGTTAGGGCAGTGTGCAGTGTGGTTGAGATGATTGAAATGGAAGTAATTCTATTCAATTATGAAGAATACTGGGACCTGGAAAGCTTAGTTAATTATCTTCATGTTCATAGAAACATTTGAACATGAAATAATAAATGGGTCAGATAAGGCTGGTGGGAGGAGCGATGGGATGACGGGCTCATTGTAATGGTTGGAATGGTATTAATGGACCGGAATCAAACATATTTATTCCATTTCAGTACTTACAATGAGCCTCTCCTCCTAATGCTCCTCCCACCAGCCTCCACTGATAAGCCCAGCCTGGCAGTGTACATGCCAAGAACCTATGGGACTAGTTGACTAGGCTACATAACTGCACAAAGTGAAAGTTAGGTTCACCTTACATTTACATATTCAAACATTTGACAGTACTCCTCATTTCAAACTTTTCCAAAGTTCTCTAGGTCAATCAATATCAAATCAAATGTATTTGGCACATATACATGGTTACCAGATGTTAATGCAAGTGTAGCGAAATGCTTGTGATTCTAGTTCCGATCATGCAGTAATATCTAACAAGTAATCTAACAATTTCACAACAACTACCTAAAACACAAAAGTGTGAAGGAATAATTAAGAATATGTATATAAAAATATATGGATGAGCGATGGCCGAACGGCATAGACAAGATTCAGTAGATGGTATAGAGTAAAGTATATACATATGAGATGAATAATGTAGGGTATGTAAACATTATATAAAGTGGCATTGTTTAAAGTGGCTAGTGATACATTACATCAAGATGGCAAGATGCAGTAGATGGTATTGTTAAGGATTTCTTCCGTCGAAAGAGAGGAGGACCAAAACGCAGCGTGGTTATTATTAAACATCTTTAATAAAGATTATAACGAACCACACAAAACAATAAACGTAACATGAAAAACCAAAAACAGCCCTATCTGGTGCAAACACAGAAACAGGAACAATCACCCACGAAACACTCAAAGAATATGGCTGCCTAAATATGGTTGCCAATCAGAGACAACGATAAACAACTGCCTCTGATTGAGAACCACTCCAGGCAACCATAGACTTTTCTAGACAACTATACTACACCACAATCCCATAACCTACAAAAAAACTAGACAAAACACACCACATAAATAACCCATGTCACACCCTGGCCTGACCAAAATAATAAAGAAAACACAAAATACTAAGACCAGGGCGTGACAGGTATAGAGTACAGTATATACATATGAGATGAATAATGTAGGGTATGTAAACATTATATAAAGTGGCAATGTTTAAAGTGACTAGTGATACATTTATTACATAAAGATGCAGTAGATGGTATAGAGTACAGTATATATACATATGATATGAGTAATGTAGGGTATGTAAACATTATATAAAGTGGCATTGTTTAAAGTGACTAGTGATACATTTATTACATGCCATTTCTAATTATTAAAGTGGCTAGAGATGAGTCAGTATGTTGGCAGCATTCAAAGGTAGTCTGCAAAAGGATCTCTACAGATCAGTATACCACCCTCGGGACAGTTGAGCTAATGTGTGTTAATGTGATTAGCATGACGTTGTAAGTAACAAGAACATTTCCCAGGACATAGACATGTCTGATATTGGCAGAAAGCTTACATTCTTGTTTATCTAACTTCACTGTCCAATTTACAGTAGCTATTACAGTGAAATAATACTGTACCATGCTATTGTTTGAAGAGAGTGCACAGTTATGAACTTTAAAAATTATTAATAAACCAATTAGACACATTTGGGCAGTCTTGATACAACATTTTGAACAGAAATGCAATGGTTGATTGGATCAGTCTAAAACTTTGCACATACACTGCTGCCATCTAGTGGCCAATATCTAAATTGCACCTGGGCTGGAATAATAGATTATGGCCTTTCTCTTGCATTTCAAAGATGATGGTACAAAAAATACACATCTTTAACCAGAGTTAATGTGTTATATTCTCCTACATTCATTTCACATTTCCACAATCGTCAAAGTGCTTCCTTTCAAATGGTATCAAGAATATGCACATCCTTGCTTCAGGTCCTGAGCTACAGGCAGTTAGACTTGGGTATGTCATTTTAGGTGAAAATTGAGGTGAAAATTGAGAAAAGGGGGCAGATCCTTAAGATGTTGGATGATGTACTAGCAGTAACATTGTTGTATTCAGGATGATGTTCTAGCAATAACTCTGACTTACTATCCAGGTCTGTGCCCAAACAATTTGAGCATCTACTTTTAAAAATCCACCTCTCCAGAAGCAAGTCTCTTACAGTTGCCGCTTGCTATAGACCACCTTCTGCCCTCAGCTGTGCCCTGGACACCATATGCAAATTAATTGCACCCCATCTATCTTCCGAGCTCACGATGTTAGGTGACCTAGACTGGGACATGCTTAACACCCCAGCAATCCTACAATCTAAACTTGGTGCTCTCAATCTAGCACAAATTATAAATGAACCCACCAGGTACAACCCCAAATCAGTGAACATGGGCACCCTCATAGATATAATCCTAACCAACCTGCCCTCCAAATACACCTCGGCTGTCTTCAACCAGGATTTCAGCGATCACTGCCTCATTGCCTGCGTCTGTAATGGGTCTGCGGTCAAGCGACCACCCCTCATCACTGTCAAACGCTCCCTAAAACACTTCAGCGAGCAGGCATTTCTAATCGACCTGGCCCGGGTATCCTGGAAGGATATTGACCTCATTCCTGGGGCGGCAGGGTAGCCTAGTGGTTAGAGCGTTGGACTAGTAACCGGAAGGTTGTGAGTTCAAACCCCCGAGCTGACAAGGTACAAATCTGTCGTTCTGCCCCTGAACAGGCAGTTAACCCACTGTTCCCAGGCCGTCATTGAAAATAAGAATTTGTTCTTAACTGACTTGCCTGGTTAAATAAAGGTAAAATAAATAAAATTCCGTCAGTAGAGGATGCCTGGTCGTTCTTTAAAAGTACTTTCCTCACCATCTTAAATAAGCATGCCCCATAAAAAAAAATGAACCAGAAACAGATATAGCCCTTGGTTCACTCCAGACCTGACTGACCTTGACCAGCACAAAAACATCCTGTGGCGTACTGCATTAGCATCAAATAGCCCCCGCGGTATGCAACTTTTCAGGGAAGTTAGGAACCAATATACACAGGCAGTTAGGAAAGCAAAGGCTAGCTTTTTCTAACAGAAATTTGCATCCTGTAGCACTAACACCAAAAGGTTCTGGGACACTGTAAAGTCCATGGAGAATAAGAGCACCTCCTCCCAGCTGCCTACTGCACTGAGGCTAGGAATCACTGTCACCACTGATAAATCCGCGATAATTGAGAATTTCAAATACGGCATTTTTCTACGGCTGGCCATGCTTTCCACCTGGCTACCCTTACCCCGGTCAACAGACCTGCACCCCTCACTGCAACTTGCCAAAGCCTTCCCATTTCTCCTTCACCCAAATCCAGATAGCTGATGTTCTGAAAGAGCTGCAAAATCTGGACCGCTACAAATCAGCTGGGCTAGACAATCTGGACCCTCCCTTCTTAACCTCTCTGGGATATGTGGGCGTCCCACCTGGCCAAAAGCCAGGGAAAATGCAGAGTGCCAAATTCAAATAAATTACTATAAAAATCTAACTTTCATTAAATCACACACACAAGATAGCAAATTAAAGCTACACCTGTTGTGAATCCAGCCAATATGTCAGATTTCAAAAAAGCTTTTCGGCGAAAGCAAACAATGTTATTATCTGAGGATAGCACCTCCGTAAACCAAGAGAGAAAAGCATATTTCTACCTTGAATACGCGACACAAAACGCAGAAATAAACATATAATTCATGCCTTACCTTTGACGAGATTCTTTTGTTGGCACTCCAATATGTCCCATAAACATCACAAATGGTCCTTTTGTTTGATTAATGTCCATTTATTTGGCGTGTTTGATCCAGAAAAACACTGGTTCCAAAGCGACTACAAAATATCTCAAAAGTTACCTGTAAACTTTGCCAAAACATTTCAAACTACTTTTGTAATATAACTTTAGGTATTTATTAATGTAAATAATCAATAAAATTGAAGACGGGATGATATGTGTTCAATACAAGAGGAAAAACAGGACAGGACAGGGCCGCTTCTTCATTACAAAAAGGAAAAACCTCTACCAATTTCCAAAGACTGGTGACATCGAGTGGAAGCGGTAGGAACTGCAAGAAGGTCCCTTAGAAATCTGGATTCCCAATGAAAAGTAATTGAAAAGAGTGACCCCCAAAAAATAAAATTCTGAACGGTTTGTCCTCGGGGTTTCGCCTGCTAAATAAGTTCTGTTATACTCACAGACATGATTCAAACAGATTTAGAAACAACAGAGTGTTTTCTATCCAAATCTACTAATAATATGCATATCTTATCCTCTGGGGATGAGTAGCAGGAGGTTGAATTTGGGCATGCATGTCATCCGGACGTGAAAATACTGCCCCCTGTCTCCAAGAAGTTCAAAGTATCTGCCAAAATTGTTACAACCCCTATTACTAGCTTGTTCAACCTCTCTTTCGTATCGTCTGAGATCCCCAAAGATTGGAAAGCTGCCGTGGTCATCCCCCTCTTCAAAGGGGGAGACACTCTAGACCAAAACTGCTACAGACCTATATCTATCTGTTGCAGGAATTAAATTCCTCTGCTTTAAATACCCAATTAAAATTAAACACTGTCAATTCATAAGAATTTGTATGACTCTTATTTGTATAAAATGGACAGAGCCCAGTCTTAAAGTCAATCAGCAGCGTTTATTCACGAGAGTACTGCCCATTATACATTTTACCACAGGTTATAAACTGAAAATGACGTCATTAGTTTTAGTACTAGCCCGTGTCATCTCCGCTCCAGTACAATGGCTGTATGGTTCTCACATCGTCTCCCCCTATTAAGATAATATATGACCAAGCCAAGGCCAGCTTGTGTAGATAAGCCTTCTAGCCAGTCTGGCTATAAGTTCATTCATTTCTACCATGGTACAGACAGTCATTGTTCTAATTCTTGATTATATTTACACACATTATATTCAGTACTAGGATTAAAAAGAAAATTCATACATATTCAGTAACATAATAGTATTCTGATTAGTACATATGCAGTAACATAATAGTATTCTGATTAGTCAGTCCTGATTGAAATGTATACAAATATTGTTTCCAAACTGTCAAAATACAGAACTGATATTGCAGGCGAAACCCTGAGGAAAATCAAACCAGGTATTGGCTTCTATTTTGAAAACTCAATGTTCCATAGCCTGCCTTTGCTCCATTTAAAGGGATATCAAACAGATTCCTTGTCCTACCGCTTCCTCAAGGTGTCAGTCTTTAGACATAGTTTCAGGCTTTTATTTTGAAAAATGAGCGAGAAAGATAACATTGCGTCATTGTATGGCCGGGTGCCAGCAGCGTTTTGCTTGGCGCAACAGAGTTTGGGCAGCCATTGCCTTTCCCTCTCCTAATGAAAAAGACAGTTGCGGTTGATATATTATCGATTATATATTTCAAAAACAACCTGAGGATTGATTATAAAAAAAATTTTGACATGTTTCTGTGGATATAACGGATACGATTTGGAATTTGTCTGCTTTGTCGTGACCGCTCTTTCCTGTGGATTTCTATACATAATGAGCCAAACAAACTGAGATATTTTGGATATAAAAATAATCTTTATGGAACAAAATAAACATTTATTGTGTAACTGTGAGTCTCGTGAGTGACAACATCCGAAGATCATCAAAGGTAAATTATTAATTTGATTGCTTTTCTGATTTTCGTGACCAAGCTACTTGATGCTAGGTGTTCATAATTTTTTGTCGAGCGATCGATACATTTACACAAACGCTTGGATTGCTTTCGCTGTAAAGCATATTTTCAAAATCTGACACGACAGGTTGATTAATAAAAGGCTAAGCTGTGTTTTGCTATATTGCACTTGTGATTTCATGAATATAAATATGTTTAGTAATATTATTTGAATTTGGAGCTATGCAATTCAGCGGTTGTTGATGACAATGATCCCGCTAAAGGGATGGGTAGCGTCAGGAAGTTATTGATGTTGCACTTCCTAGGGGTTCCACTAGATGTCAACCATCTATAGAAATTTGAATGAGACTTCTACTGTGTTGTGGGACTGAATGAGAGCAGAATCTATCAGGTGACTGGCAGTCAGCCATTTTCTGATAATGCGCATTCCTCATGGTATCCACTTGTGTTCCATTGCTCATCAATCGGAATACTCCGGTTGGAACTTTATTGAATCTATATGTTAAAAACGTCCTAATGATTGATTCTGTACTTAGCTTGAAATTTTTATTCGATCTGTAACAAAGTTTTTGTCTGTAGTAACGCTGACCAGAATAGCGTTTGGATATGTATACCAAACGCGCTAACAAAAGGAGGTATTTGGACATAAATAACGGACATTATCGAACAAAATGAACATTTAATGTGGACCTGGGATTCCTGGAGTGCTTTCTGATGAAGATCATTAAAGGTAAGGGAATATTTGTCAATGTTTGTCTATTGAGACACAGCATGGCTGTGTGCTCGATTTTATACACCTGTGTGGTTTGGCTGAAAAAAACAATGTATGTGTATGTTCTCTGCAGGTGGCATCCAGATGGGATGGTTACGGTTGGGGTTAGTTCATTAATATACACTACCAGTCAAAGATTTTGACACACCTACTCATTCAATGGATTTTCTTTATTTTTACTATTTTCTACAATGTAGAATATTAGTGAAGACATCAAAACTATGAAATACAACATATGGAATCATGTAGTAACCAAAATAGTATTAAAACCTCTTTGGGATGATGCGAATTTTCGCAGCTTTTTGTTAAAAATCGCGCAACATTTCAGCATCCTGCTATTCATGCCAGGAATATAGTATATGCATATGATAAGTGTGTGTGTATAGAAAACACTCTGAAGTCTCTAAAACTGGTTAAATCGTGTCTGTGGCTATAACATAACGTGTTTAAGGAGTCAAAATGCGTCGAAAAACTGTTCCCCGAAACACAAAAAAAATATCCATCCGCCAGTCAATGTATTGTCTAAGGCTGAAATAAATACATGGAAACCCCCTGTAAACGCCTACAGCTTCCACACGATGTCGCCAATGCTGTCATTTTCATTCTGCTTTATCCTTGGTTTGGTAGCGTGACACATTTCCTTTCTTTGGGCTCACCACAGGATGTTCTGAATGTGAAAACATGGACGATGATTTCAAGACTTGCTGCTATCGAATACAGATCGCCCCGTGATCAATTTAATCGATTATTAACGTTTATTAATACCTAAAGTTGGTTTAGAAAAGTAATTTGAAGTGATTTGTAAAAGTATATAGGCAACTTTTGTAATTTTAAAAAGTGACGTTGCGTCTTGTAAAGGGGCAATTTCCTGGATCAGACCGGTCTTCAGCAAATCACATTTTGGGTATACAATGACGGATTTAATCGGGAAAAAGACCCAATTGTGATGTTTATGTGACATATAGGAGTGCCAAGAAAGAAGCTCGTCAAAGGTAATGAATGTTTTATATTTTATTTCTGCGTTTTGGGTAGCGCCGGCTACCGCAAAATCTGTTGTTTTGTTGACGGTCTGGTATTCTGGGGGGTGTTTGCTATCAGATATTCGCTTCTCATGCTTTCGCCGAAAAGCATTTTACAAATCTGACTTGGTGGCTAGATTCACAACGAGTGTAGCTTTAATTCACTACCTTGTATGTGTGTTTTAATGAAAGTTTGAGTTTTATGGAAAACTTTCGGTGGCGCTCTAAAATATGCGCTGATTTGATCCCGCAACAGGAACATCCTCCCTAACATGTTTTAAACAAATCTAAATATATTTTATATTTGAGATTCTTCAGAATAGCTTTCCTGTGGCTCATGAGAGAGAGTTGTTTTAATAGCGCTTGATGGTTTAACTTCTTGAAATTTTCTGGATTGACTGACCTTCATGTCTTGAAGGAATGATTGATTGTCATTTATCTCCGCTTATTTGAGCTGTTCTTGCCATAATATGTACTATTCTGTATATCAACATCTTCAAGTGCAGTCTCAAAAACCATCAAGGGCTATGATGAAGCTGGCTCTCATGAGGACCGTCACAAGAAAGGAAGACCCAGAGTTACCTCTGCTGCAGAGGATAAGTTTATTAGAGTTACCAGCCTCAGAAATTGCAGCCAAAATAAATGCTTCACAGAGTTCAAGTAACAGACACATCAACATCAACTGTTCAGAGGAGACTGTGTGAATCAAGCCTTCATGGTCGAATTGCTGCAAAGAAACCACTACTAAAGGACACCAATGAGAAGAAGAGACTTGCTTGGGCCAAGAAACACGAGCTATGGACATTAGACCGGTGGAAATTTCTCCTCTGTTTTGGAGTTCAAATATGAGATTTCAGGTTCCAACCACCATGTCTTTGTAAGACGTGGTGTGGCTGAACGGTTGATCTCCACATGAGTATTTTCCACCGTAAAGCACAGAGGAGGAGGTGTTATGGTGTGGGGGTGCTTTGCTGATGACACTGTATGTGATTTATTTAGAGTTCAAGGCACACCTAACCAGCATGGCTACCACAGCAATCTGCAACAGGACAATGACCCAACACACCTCTAGGCTGTGTAAGGGATATTTTACCAAGAAGGAGAGTGATGGAGTGCTGCATCAGATGACCTGGCCTCCACAATCCCCCGATCTCAACCAAATTGAGATGGTTTGGGATGAGTTGGACCGCAGAGGGAAGGAAAAGCAGCCAACAAGTACTCAGCATATGTGGGAACTCCTTCAAAACTGTTGGAAAAGCATTCCAGGTGAAGTTGGTTGAGAGAATGCAAGCGTGTCCAAAGCTGTCATCAAGGCAAAGGGTGGATATTTGAAGAATCTCAAATATGAAATAAATGCTAATGGTTGATTTATTTATTTAACACTTTTTTGGTTACTACATGATTCCAGTTTTGTTGTCTTCACTATTATTCTTTAGTCGTGGCCAAAAGTTTTGAGAATGACACAAATATAAATTTTCACAGTCTGCTGCCAAAGTTTGTATGATGGCAATTTGCATATACTCCAGAATGTTATGAAGAGTGATCAGATGAATTGCAATTAATTGCAAAGTCCCTCTTTGCCATGCAAACGAGCTGAATCCCCCAAAAACATTTCTACTGCATTTCAGCCCTGCCACAAAAGGACCAGCTGACATCATGTCAGTGATTCTTTCGTTAACACAGGTGCGAGTGTTGACGAGGACACGGCTGGAGATCACTCTGTCATGCTGATTGAGTTCGAATAACAGACTGGAAGCTTCAAAAGGAGGGTGGTGCTTGGAATCATTGTTCTTCCTCTGTCAACCATGGTTACCTGCAAGGAAACACGTACCGTCATCATCGCTTTGCACAAAAAGGGCTTCACAGGCAAGGATATTGCTGCCAGTAAGATTGCACCTAAATCAACCATTTATCGGATCATCAAGAACTTCAAGGAGAGCGGTTCAATTGTTGTGAAGAAGGCTTCAGGGCACCCAAGAAAGTCCAGCAAGTGCCAGGACAATCTACTAAAGTTGATTCAGCTGTGGGATCGGGGCACCACCAGTATAGAGCTTGCTCAGGAATGGCAGCATGCAGGTGTGAGTGCCTCTGCACGCACAGTGAGGCAAAGAATTTTGGAGGATGGCCTGGTGTCAAAAAGGGCAGCAAAGAAGCTCTCCAGGAAAAACATCAGGGACAGACTATTAATTCTGCTAAATTAGACTGCTGAGGACTGGGGTAAAGTCATTTTCTCTGATGAATCCCCTTTCCGATTGTTTGGGGCATCTGGAAAAAAAACCTTGTCCGGAGAAGACAAGGTGAGTGCTACCATCAGTCCTGTGTCATGCCAACAGTAAAGCATCCTGGGACCATTCATGTGTGGGTTTGCTTCTCAGCCAAGGGCTGAGTCACGGGCTCAAGGGCTGAGCCAAGGGCTCACTCACAATTTTGCCTAAGAACACAGCCATGAATAAAGAATGGTACCAACACATCCTCCAAGAGCAACTTCTCCCAACCATCCATGAACAGTTTGGTAATGAACAATGCCTTTTCCAGCATGATGGAGCACCTTGCCATAAGGCAAAAGTGATAACAAAGTGGCTCGGGGAACAAAACATCTGTATTTTGGGTCCATGGCCAGGTTAGTGTTCTTGTTAGAATATTAATATATATTGTCATGACGTTGCCCTCTTTGGGTACAGCGAGCCCCAACGCCCTCTCTCTGTCTTCTACACCCAGGCTGCTGCAACCTCAGGTCGTAAATTCCTGGAGGAGATTATTCTCTCCTCATGGCCACAGTATAGAGAGAGTTAGTTTCATAGAGAGAACAAAGGAATTTCTTCCACCTCACAGAACTGGAGAACCGAACGACATTTATGTTCTGGAGAGGGTATAAAAGATCGGTGAAGAATACAGCTATGAACTGGTCCGTTTGGTACAATTTTGTGAAACTCATGAGACAATACAGCCACATTACCATAACGCTGTTTATACAATAGCCTCAGTAATGAAGCTTACATCTAATTGTTGTATAAAATGAATGAGTGAGGATGGAACTGTTTGTGAAATTGTGTAATGTGATTTTGAACTGTTTAATGAAGGAAACTCCAATTCCCTAAAATGTTCACTAAGTCCTTGGCACGCCCCTAGGAGCACAGACAGGACCGGGCATAATGAGACAGCCCTTTTCCATGTTCCGAATAAAACCCCCACCTGGGTTTTCTATCACCAGACCATGTTTCTCTCAATTACAAGAGGACAAAGATGCAGACCAGCTTACCTCGATAACGAGAGGGCCAAGTTTTGAGATGATTCATGTTGGGGAATAATCAGAATTAGTTGGTAACATAGGTAAGATGTTTTATATTCATCATATGTTTGTAAGTTACTTCTCATCAGAATGTTTCTTTTTGTATAATACTGTGGCTGGGGTTGCAGTTATCTGTTCTATGTCAAGACTAAGTTACTGGGGCTGGAGAGAGGGGAGAGGTCAAGCGTGTATCTCCTGCGCTCCACAATGTCTGTGTGCCAGTCAATGTGTCTCTGTGATCTTGTCAAGATAGGATGGATTTGATATATGCCTGTTGATGTGAGGATTTGTTTAGGTTCTGAGTTTGAGAAAAGAACATAGGAGACAAAGCTGAATGATAAATTATGCCAATGCTGTCTGGCTATGTGTGTCTTTGCTATAAAGGATCTCAGTTGCAATGTGTAAGGGACTCTCAGAGAATTCATTTCTAGACACTGAATTGATCTGAGAGTCACAGGGTTGTGATGGAGCTCATATAATTAAAGATGGACTTTGTGATAAACTCTGACTTGTGTGTGGTTTGCTCTCATGATTTGGTAAATACAGGAAATTTCCACGACATTAACCAACCCACGTGGTTAAACTCTTGGACTATCGATACCGACAGAATAAGAACAAGTCTTTGATATGAATTACTAGTCTGCAGCTAGGAATTCGGTATCATTGAACGCGAAGGCCGACAACCGCCGAAACATCTATTCTATGACATGAATGAATGTCACTCTGAACTATCCATTCTAACCATGACAGAGAGAGAGATGGCGGACAGACTCTCCAACAGAAACAAACTTTTCAACAGAGATCCCGACGACACACTGAGCGTAAATATATATATATTGATTGCAATTGTTACCGAATGAGTGAGCATTCATGTGCAAAGGATTAGCATTTAAATTGTT
This sequence comes from Oncorhynchus kisutch, assembly GCF_002021735.2. Taxonomy (NCBI): domain Eukaryota; kingdom Metazoa; phylum Chordata; class Actinopteri; order Salmoniformes; family Salmonidae; genus Oncorhynchus; species Oncorhynchus kisutch. Next base: position 210,442 of record NC_034190.2, on the reverse strand, counting down.
ATAATTATCAACTGTGTGTTGTCTTCTCAGTCGGTTTTCCCCACTTGTTTATGCATTTCTGTGAATTACTTAGTTAGTAAATAAATGATTTAAGACAATTGATGTATGGAGGACTCATAGTGAAGACTGGGTTCATGCAGATCTCCAAGAATTTACAACTTTCAGATGAGACTGAAATAAGGTGACGATTAATATTGACTGCTGTTGATGTCAAATATTACTAGGTCTTTAATAGTTTATTCGGAATATAACAGCTATATAAATATTATTTTGTGGTACCCCAACTTTCTAGTTAATTACATTTACATGATTAGCTCAATCAGGTAATATTAATTACAGAGAAAGGATTTTATAGAATAGCATAGCCAAAGACACGACAATATGTTCTCTGTAGGTGTCACGATCTTCGTATTGAGGAGACCAAAGCGCAGCGTGATGTGAATACATATTTTCATGAAAGACGAAAAACAAACACGAAGTACACTAAACAAACAAACAAAATATCAAAACGAACGTGACCACTATAAATACTGAGTGCAAACATGCAACATCACATAGACAATAACCCATGAAATACCCCAAGAAGATGGCTGCCTAAATATGGCTCCCAATCAGAGACAACGATAAACAGCTGCCTCTAATTGAGAACAATTCTAGGCAACCATAGACATACATAAACACCTAGATGGAAAAACAACCCCATAAACCTACAAAAATCCGTAGACAGTACAAAAACACATACATCACCCATGTCACACCCTGATCTAACTAAAATATATAAAGAAAACAAAGAATACTCAGGTCAGGGCGTGACAGCAGGTGACATCCAGATAGGGTAGGTGTACAGGAAAGAACGTCATCAGGGCCAGAGGACTTGTGGGTAAACAAGGCAACAAGCAGCTGCCAGGTGAGCATGCTTTATTACTAGTATTATATGATATGTTATTATCATATTATCAATATAGCACAACGTTCCCAGGAAAGGGCAATTAGGTCTAGAAAGCACATTGTCACTTTCATTCTGCAAAAATTGTGGTTGAATTGCACTTATTGCCCTCTCTGTTTGTTTCTCAAGCCCCCTATGTGAAAGTATATCTGATGGCCAACGGGAAATGCCAAAATGTCAAAAAAGAAAACCAGACTGGCTAAAACAAGCGTTGGATCCCCTCTACCAGCAGCAACTTCAATTTGAGGTCCAGAGGGGAAGGTTTTACAGGTAACTTTTCAAAACTGGTGAAATAGACTCTATTTGAAATGTTCAATTGTCCTGTGTAGGTCTAAATCAAATCAAATCAAATTTTATTTGTCACATACACATGGTTAGCAGATGTTAATGCGAGTGTAGCGAAATGCTTGTGCTTCTAGTTCCGACAATGCAGTAATAACCAACAAGTAATCTAGCTAACAATTCCAAAACTACTACCTTATAGACACAAGTGTAAGGGGATAAAGAATATGTACATAAAGATGTATGAATGAGTGATGGTACAGAGCAGCATAGGCAAGATACAGTAGATGGTATTGAGTACAGTATATACATATGAGATGAGTATGTAAACAAAGTGGCATAGTTAAAGTGGCTAGTGATACATGTATTACATAAAGATGCAGTAGATGATATAGAGTACTGTATATACGTATACATATGAGATGAATAATGTAGGGTATGTAAACATTATATTAGGTAGCATTGTTAAAGTAGCTAGTGATATATTTTACATCAATTCCCATCAATTCCCATTATTAAAGCGGCTGGAGTTGAGTCAGTGTGTTGGCAGCAGCCACTCAATGTTAGTGGTGGCTGTTTAACAGTCTGATGGCCTTGAGATAGAAGCTGTTTTTCAGTCTCTCGGTCCCAGCTTTGATGCACCTGTACTGACCTTGCCTTCTGGATGATAACGGGGTGAACAGGCAGTGGCTCGGGTGGATGTTGTCCCTGATGATCTTTATGGCCTTCCTGTGACATTTGAGTCTATTATGCGTAGCTTGAGTAACACATTATCAGCATTTTCTCTTCTCCAGATTATCCTGTGGGGAGACTATGGTTAATGTTAGTTTTAGGGTTAGGGTAGGTTGAAGATTCCCAGGTTAGGACAAGCTAATATTTCCACAAGGAAGCTTTAGAAAGTCAACCTACGTCATGGGACCAGGGCCGTTGCTAACTAACATACATTTAGCTGTTCCCAAAAGCATAGAAATCATCCTCATTTATGCAAAGGATTTTAGAATAATCTTCTTTTCACCATTGCTCTTCCACCTAGGGGTTAGGGTTAGTACTATTTACAAAGTAGTATGTAATACCTGTGTTCTCTTCTCCAGATAATAGTGTGGGAGGACTATGGACGCAAGGACCACAAATCCTTTATGGGAGCTGCTCAGACACTTTTAGATGATCCAACATGGTGATTGGTTGGTTCAAACTATTCCAGCACACCTCATTGGTGGATCCTACCCTGGCACCTTTAACTAGCAAAGCAGCAGTAGCAGAACAAGCTGCAAATGCAGCAAAATTGAGGGACAGCTATCATTATAGAAATCAGAAAGATGAGGTAAGTCTGGCCTGGCCACACCCTCTTAAGCCAAACCCTGGTAACCCTAGTAACACTACACGCTTGATGTTCTGAGCCCATGAAGAGGGAGGGTAGAGTCTGGAGCAGGCAATCTGATCTTACTGCAACATGGGCCAGGTAAACTCTAACGCTAACCGCCCTGGGCCGACGCCCCTCCTAGGGAAGACCACACATGAAGCTGCGGCAAGAAAAGGAAAGAAGAAGTGGAATGAATTCAGTGGTACTAGATTTCAGTCTCTGTAAATCCATGATGAGGAAAGAGAAGAAGAACAGTGAACTGAGAACACATTCATCAGTTGGGTTAGGGATAGTTGTACAGAAGCCCTGGTTTCCAGATATTCTTTTTCCTTTGATGTTCTGCTGTTGTACCCAATGGGATGCTTTTGGTTAATTCCATGCCTGCGAGGATTAGCTGTGAAAATGTTGACATAGACATGTGGACTACTATGTGGAGGGGTGGTGGTACTGTGTGGAGGGGTGGTGGTACTGTGTTACTATGTGGAGGGGTGGTGGTACTGTGCTACGATGTGGATGGGTGGTGGTACTGTGTTACTAAGTGGAGGGGTGGTGGTACTGTGTGGAGGGGTAGTGGTACTGTGTTACTAAGTGGAGGGGTGGTGGTACTGTGTTACTATGTGGAGGGGTGGTGGTACTGTGTTACTAAGTGGAGGGGTGGTGGTACTGTGTCACTAAGTGGAGGGGTGGTGGTACTGTGTTACTAAGTGGAGGGGTGGTGGTACTGTGTTACTAAGTGGAGGGGTGGTGGTACTATGTTACTATGGGGAGGGGTGGTGGTACTGTGTTTCTAAGTGGAGGGGTGGTGATACTGTGTGGAGGGGTGGTGGTACTGTGTTACTATGTGGAGGGGTGGTGGTACTGTGCTACGATGTGGATGGGTGGTGGTACTGTGTTACTATGTGGAGGGGTGGTGGTACTGTGTGGAGGGGTGGTGGTACTGTGCTACGATGTGGAGGGGTGGTGGTACTGTGCTACGATGTGGATGGGTGGTGGTACTGTGTTACTAAGTGGAGGGGTGGTGGTACTGTGTGGAGGGGTAGTGGTACTGTGTTACTAAGTGGAGGGGTGGTGGTACTGTGTTACTATGTGGAGGGGTGGTGGTACTGTGTTACTAAGTGGAGGGGTGGTGGTACTGTGTCACTAAGTGGAGGGGTGGTGGTACTGTGTTACTAAGTGGAGGGGTGGTGGTACTGTGTTACTAAGTGGAGGGGTGGTGGTACTATGTTACTATGGGGAGGGGTGGTGGTACTGTGTTTCTAAGTGGAGGGGTGGTGATACTGTGTGGAGGGGTGGTGGTACTGTGTTACTATGTGGAGGGGTGGTGGTACTGTGCTACGATGTGGATGGGTGGTGGTACTGTGTTACTATGTGGAGGGGTGGTGGTACTGTGTGGAGGGGTGGTGGTACTGTGCTACGATGTGGAGGGGTGGTGGTACTGTGCTACGATGTGGATGGGTGGTGGTACTGTGTTACTATGTGGAGGGGTGGTGGTACTGTGTGGAGGGGTGGTGGTACTGTGTGGATGGGTGGTGATACTGTGTTACTATGTGGAGGGGTGGTGGTACTGTGTTACTATGTGGAGGGGTGGCAGTGTGCCACTTTCCCGGACAAGGAGGAACGCACCCCACCCCCCTCCCACCCTGCCCCCCGACCAATAGAAACGCAGGTTTAAGGTGTCATGCATATATTATGACAACATTTTATGACGTGTTTGTTTATTTTGGTTTTCCGGCTGTGTGGGCCCATCCTGTACATCCTTCCTCTTTCTGGTGCATTGCAGCATCACCAAGTTTGCAGCGTGACAACTGAGATAAAGATGGGTCCCTTGCAAGCCTTGAACATTCAAACTGTAGATACAACAGGTCTGTAACTGTAGGTACAACAGGTCTGTAACTGTAGATACAACAGGTCTGTTACTGCAGGTACAACAGGTCTGTAACTGTAGGTACAACAGGTCTGTAACTGTAGATACAACAGGTTCAACAGGTGCCTGCAATATTACTCAAGTACTACAGATAATTAACTGAAGGAGTAGGGTTAACGCTAACCATAACCTTAACTGAAGGGGGTTTCACTATGGTCGAAGGTACATACATTACCTAACATATGCTAACATTACATTCCACCTCCAGCTATTCTTTTTGTTTTATTATTAAAAAAGAGAAGAATAAAGACTTATTTTGAATGACGGTTGACTAGATGTATAGTTGTAAGCAGTATTGCTGTTACATTGATTTGAAATACATACTGTATTTAGTAACTTTTTGAATAACTAACTTGAGTATTTTGTCATTTGTGTAACACTGGCCTGAACTACAATCCAATGTATTTTGTACCAAGATACTTCCAGACCTGGAATTATATTGTCTAAATACACAATACTGTTCTATACCTTCCTCCTGCATTGGTATCAGCAGTCTGGTGGTTCTATGGTGTGATAAGAGTGTCTGTTAAATGACCAACATTTACACAATAAAAAATATATAATATTGTAATAAAGGAAATGATAAAATAAAGAAAAAAAGGATCCCATGGGTTGATAGAGTTGAGGATGAATGAGCGAGTCAAGGGTTGAATACCCTACAATGAACTTTCTGCGGTTCAGTTTATTGACAGAAATAAACCACCATCATTCAGACCAGGAGGGAGTCACCACCTGGACTTGGTGTTATGTAGCAACATTTGAATATCTGTTTTCACATGGATAAAAGTAGAGACTCCGCCCATGAAGAGGGAGGGTAGAGTCTGGAGCAGGCAATCTGATCTTACTGCAACATGGGCCAGGTAAACTCTAACGCTAACCGCCCTGGGCCGACGCCCCTCCTAGGGAAGACCAGACAGCACATGAAGCTGCGGCAAGAAAAGGAAAGAAGAAGTGGAATGAATTCAGTGGTACTAGATTTCAGTCTCTGTAAATCCATGATGAGGAAAGAGAAGAAGAACAGTGAACTGAGAACACATTCATCAGTTGGGTTAGGGATAGTTGTACAGAAGCCCTGGTTTCCAGATATTCTTTTTCCTTTGATGTTCTGCTGTTGTACCCAATGGGATGCTTTTGGTTAATTCCATGCCTGCGAGGATTAGCTGTGAAAATGTTGACATAGACATGTGGACTACTATGTGGAGGGGTGGTGGTACTGTGTGGAGGGGTGGTGGTACTGTGTTACTATGTGGAGGGGTGGTGGTACTGTGCTACGATGTGGATGGGTGGTGGTACTGTGTTACTAAGTGGAGGGGTGGTGGTACTGTGTGGAGGGGTAGTGGTACTGTGTTACTAAGTGGAGGGGCTTTGAAAGTAGATCAATTTGTAAACTCCCTTTTGAGAAAACCGCTTTTAAATGTTTTGGTACTACTATTGGAGAGCCCTTCTTTGTCTACACCCATTCAGCATTGTTCACACCCTCTTAAGCCTTGGCCCCACCCATCTCTTTAATGGTTGATCCAACAGTTCAGTACTAACTTGCCAGCTACTTCCAGACATCTGAGAGAGAGAGAGAGAGAGAGAGAGAGAGAGAGAGAGAGAGAGAGAGAGAGAGAGAGAGAGAGAGAGAGAGAGAGAGAGAGAGAGAGAGAGAGAGAGAGAGAGAGAGAGAGAGAGAGAGAGAGAGAGAGAGAGAGAGAGAGAGAGAGACTGAGAGAGAGAGAGAGAGAATCCAGAACGTTGGTGACTGCTGTCAGATTGTCTGTAAATTCAGAATGTTTTTGCGTTCAGGGTGCACACTGGATGCTCTGGCCAATAAGTAGGGTTATTCCGAAAGCTTTGACCTCACGACAACAGTCAAGCACCCAGGCTAACTGGATAACATTGGGTAGCTACTTCCAGACACATAATGAGAGAACACCCCACTCTGACCATTTTACTCACCCTAGCAGAGCTGGTTAGACAGTTTTCATGTTATCCAGAGCGTTGGTGACTGTAATTATGCTGCTGACAACTATTGAATTATGCTTTGTTGCCAATGTTTACTGACATCAGACATATTCAGATGGGTGTTGAGCGTTCAAAAAATTAAACAGTTTTCTGCGCTCTGGCACACTAAGTGTGTTACGAAATGTAGCTAGATAGCTAGCTAGGTAAACAATTAATCCCAATGCATGACGTAACGTTAGTTAGCGAGCCAGACAGCTAACGTTAGCTAGCTATGTCTTTTTTGAAGACATGTAGATAGCTAGCTAAACAATGGATCATAATCACAACTCATGATGTTACTACCCTGCATGAATCTGCAGGTAGCTAACCAACCAGGTTCTATGGCTTTAACTAGTCAAGCAAATGTGTCTGAGATATGAAGAATAAGATCATACCTAACGTTAGCTCGCTAACAGTCAACTTGAAATGAAACCACTTTCTGTCAAAATTAGAAACGTGTAATGAAAATGTAGCTAGCTAGACTATTTTACCAGTATACATCATGGTTGGACACATCTCCTGTCTGATGCCAAGCATGGTTGCCCTTAGTTTGACACATAATCCAGACTGATGTTTTCTCCATCTCCTTAGCTATCATACTCAAATTCCACTGATTTCAAAACTCAGTCCTCCAGAAAGTGGAGAACATACACATAACGTTAGCTAGTGAGCCAGCCTGCTAATGTTAACTAGCTAACAGTACACTTTAACTTGACATGAGGTTTATGCAGTTTTACTACGCGATACATTTTTTTTCAAGCAGCGTTTAACACGATTACCAATACATACTGACCAGCTCCAATAGAAAAACGCGTGCTATATGGCAGACCAATCTAAACTCATCTCTCGGCATGTCCAGCCCATTCATTATCTCAGCCAATCATGGCTAGCTGGAAGGTTTCTCCCTTTCTCTGTGGCTAAACCAACTAGGGTTGTAATTTAACACTTTTATTCGTATTTACAAATGGCATACAAGTTTGATATTAAGGCACATGAAAGTTCACGTGTTTGAGAAGGCATTTCTGCCCAAAAATGCATCTTGATTAAAAAAATATTTAGTAAGTTCAAACAGCTCTCCTGTGAAGCCGTGACTTGTGACATTCACCTAGTTTCCTGAATCGGGTCACATATGCTATATGGAATTAGGTAAATGCCACAATATATATTTTTAATTGTTTCTTGTTTTGAGACAAATTACATTGATATCCTACTTTTTGTGTTTCTTTGTGAACTAGCCTGTATATAATTAGATGACAGGTTGTTGTCAATAGACACTACAGAAGGAATGATAGAAGTTGATTTGTCATACAAATAAGGAAGTGGTATTTCCCTAGCTAAGTTATCAGTTGTCAAGACATGCTTTCCTCTGCATGTCTTGAAGTTGGAACCAAACCAAGACATCCTCCCACAAACCATTACAGCAATACACAACAGACCATTACACACATCATTACAGGACATGACATTTCAAAACCTGCTTCTATGATTAGATTAGTGCAATTATGGTTAGGGGATTCACAAACTGTTCCTTTAAACAAGAGACACAGTGAAGCAGTCTGCAGTCATAGAAAGGGTTAGGGTTAGTCAGACAGTCAAAGAGAGTGAAGAGGGGCGTGCCACTAGATATTATTTCACTTATTTCTCCATATTATTTTACTCTTCATTTTGGACCTGTTCTCCAAACCCTCAACCTGCTCCTCCTACTACAATGCCATCCCAACTTGAGAGGCTGGCTCTGTTCCGGGTCTGGTCCATGATGGTCCTGCTCTACACCTCGGACCACAGGAAGGGCTGGAGACATATCCTCCTCCACTTCCTCAGCTGCTTGACCCTGAGCCTGGCCTTGGGAGGGGCCCTCCTACTGGGCCTCTACTTCTCTCTGAACTACAGGCTAGTGGTGTGTGGAGTCACCTCAGGCTGCTGCTCACTCCTGTTAACAGCTGTCCTGTTCTGCTCCAAGAGAGTCCGCTGCTTCTCCTTGCTGTTTCTTATCTCCTGCACTATGAAGCAGGGCAGGAACCTGCTTCTGACGGCAGGCACTGGGCTGGTGATCCTCTGGAATGTCCAGAACACCTTAAGGTGGGTTAGGGTAAGGGGTTAGGCTTAGAGTAAGGGTTAGGTTTAGACTCTTAGAAATATGGCTACGGTTAGTGTACAAATTGTTCCCTTGGGTACGAAAATATCAAAATACTGTACATGTCATGTACATTCAGAGGTCAAATTCAAACAAAATAACATTTTACTTGTCACATGCGCTGAATACATCAGGTGTAGACCTAACCATGAAATGCTTACTTACAAGCCCTAAACCAACAATGCAGATATAAAAAAGTTTTAAAAATATTTACTAAATAAACTAAAGTGAAAAATTCTAGTAACACAATAAAATAACAATAATGAGGCTATATACAGGGGGTACCAGTACAGAGTCAATGTTAGGTTAGTCGGGGTAATTTGTACATGTTGGTGGAGGTAAAATGTAGTCAAAGTCATTTTTTAAATCAGCAGATGTCACAAAGTGCTTGTAAAGAAACCCAGCCTAAAACCCCAAAGAGCAAGCAATGCAGATGTAGACACACATCTAAGCTTATTCATCACAAAACCATTTGATGTTGCCAATTATTTTAATGATTATTTCATTGGCAAAGTGGGCAAACTTAGGAAGGAAATGTCCATGACAAACAGTGAGAAATTATATTCATGCATAAAAAAATGATGAAAGAAAAACAGTGCAAGTTTGAATTTTGTAAAGTTGGTTTGGGAGAGGTGGAAAAATTACTGTTAATAAATCCAGTTGATCCTACCCATCCCGGATCCGGGAGCGTGACTACAGGCTCAGCTCATTACCATAACGCAAAATGCGAAAAAATATTCTTAGAAATATTTAACCTCCACACCTATACAAGTCCAATAGCTCAAATGAAAGATAAACACCTTGTTCATCTACCCAGCAAGTCAGATTTCTAAAATGTTTTACGGCGAAAACACACCACACATTTATATTAGACCACCACCGAAACAAAAGACAGGATTAAAAAATAAATAATTCACTAACCTTTTGAAATTCTTCATCAGATGACAGTAATAGGACATGTTATACAGTACATTTTTTTTCTCAATAATATGCTATTTATATCCATAAATCTCTGTTTACAATGACGACATTGTTGAAAAATGCTACTCAAATGTCCGGAGAAATTATGATAGCTCCGACAGATAACGTCAGATAACAAGCAATACACATGACTAAATATACATGTTCTACATATAGTTACAAAGACACACTTCTTCTTAATGCAACCGCTGTGTTACATTTATTTTTAACGTTACAGAATTCGTTCACTAGGCTATAATATGAGGCGGCGCTCAGATATTAGCTGTATGTCTCCTCTACGTTTGGAGAGCACAGAAACCCAAAATGAACCACATAAATATTCCCTTACCTTTGATGTTCTTCGATCAGAAGACGTGGAAGGAGTTATACTTACCAAATACATCGTTTGGTTTCAAGTTGTGTGTCTCTGTATTAGCATATGCCAACAGCTTCAGCTGAAATGCACCCAAAATGACTTCTGGTCCCGCACTCTTGCGCATCAAAACTTCAAAATTACATATTATATGTCGACTAAACTGGTCAAACTAAGTGCAGAATCGAGCTTTAGGATGTTTTAATCGTGTAAAACAAAGATCAGCGCGAACAGACAAACCGAAGTCAATTGGTGCTTTATGGAAAAAAAGACAGAGGCGCGCAATAGAGTGCATGTATATTCGTGTGACCCGAGTGTTTTAGCCCGCCAAAGGACGGGGCGCGCTAGATTCTCACAAAGAACGCGTCATCTATCAAAAAGGACAAACCTCCTTGCATTGACAACTTTGATAGAAAGCTACGGAGGATGATAGCTGACTCCATAGCCACTCCTATCTGTCATATCTTTTTTAATTATCTGAGCCTAGTAATTCCGCTTCCCAAGAGTGGTAAAGTGACCTTTACTGGTTCTAACAGCAGACCTATAAAACTTGCTGCCAGCTCTTAGCAAACTGTTGGAAAAAATTGTGTTTGAGCAAATACAGTGCTATTTCTCTGTAAACAAATTAACAACAGACTTTCAGCATGCTTATAGAGAAGGGCACTCAACATGTACTGCACTGACACAAATGACTGATGATTTGTTGAAAGAAATTGATAATAAGAAGATTGTGGGAGCTGTACTGTTAGATTTTAGTGCAGGCTTTTATATTATTGATCAGAACCTGTTGTTGAAAAAACTTAAGTGCTATGGCTTTTCAACCTCTGCCATATTGTGGATTTAGAGCCATCTATCGAACTCAAAGTGTTTTCTTTAATGGAAGCTTCTCTAATGTCAAACATGTAAAGTGTGGTGTACTGCAGGGCAGCTCTCTAGAATCTCTACTCTTTTCTATTTTCACCAATGACCTGCCACTGTCATTAAACAAAGCTTGTGTGTTCATGAATGCTGATGACTCAACCATATACACATCAGCAATCACAGCTAATGAAGTTACTGAAACCCTTAACAATGAGTTGCAGTCTGTTTTGGAATGGGTGGCCAGTAATAAACTGCTCCTGAACATCTCTAAAACTAAGAGCATTGTATTTGGTACAAATCATTCCCTAAGTGCTAGACCTCAGCTGAATCTGGTAATGAATGGTGTGGCTGTTGAACAAGTTGAGGAGACTAAATTACTTGGCGTTACCTTAGATTGTAAACTGTCATGGTCAAACATAAAGATTCAATGGTTGCAAAGATGAGGAGAGGTCTGGCCGTAATAAATAGATGCTCTGCTTTTTTGACACCACTCTCCAAAAAGCCAGTTCTGCAGGCTCTAGTTGTGTAATCTTGAATATTGTCCAGTCGTGTGGGTCAGTGCTGCAAGGAAAGATCTAGTTAAGCTGCATTTGCTCTTAATTGTAATCAGAGGGCTGATATAAATACTATGCATGCCAGTCTTTCTAGGCCAAGAGTTGAGGCGAGACTTACTGCATCACTTCTTTTGATAAAATCCCTAATTGTTAGCATAGTCAACTTACACACAGCTCTGACACACACACTTATCCCACCAGATATGCCACCAGTGGTCTTTTCATAGTCCCCAAATCCAGAACAAATTCAAGAAAGCATACAGTATTATATAGAGCCATTATTGCATGGAACTTCCTTCCATCTCATATTGCTCAAATAAACAGCAAACCTGGTTTCAAAAAACAGATAAAGCAACACCTCACGGCCCAACAACTCTCTCCTATTTGATCCAGATAGTTTTTGTGTATGCATGGACATGTAGGCTATGTGTGCCTTTTTAAAAATCTATGTAGTTCTGTCCTTGAGCTATTCTCGTCTGATGATGTTCTGTATTTTTTCATTCTGTATTATGTTTCATGTTTTGTGTGGACCCCAGGAAGAGTAGCTGCTGCTTTTGCAACAGCTAATGGAGATCCTAATAAAATACCAATTGTAAATAAGAATTTGTTCTTAACTGATTACCTAGTGAAAGGAAGGTTAAACTAAAAACAACTTAGTGGCGTTCTTTGTTGTAGAGCTATGAAAGTTATTTATTTAGATCCACGTGGTTAAGACGAGTCGAGTTAAACTCTGCAAATATTTTCAAAAACATCTGTCAAATAATTTGCATTCAGGGAAATCTGGTCACAAACAGCGCAAGGATAAGAAACATTTTAATACCATCTGTAAAAAAAATGTATCCATTTAGTAATCAATTTATTCATCCATTCATTCACCAGAAACCTCAGAGAAGTGTCCAGCAGTCTGGTGTGTAACATGGAGAAGAAGAGAGTGTTGTTGGACGTCAGTCCAATAAATAACTATGTCAATCTGCTGAGGTGGGTGGGCGAGAAGCTCAACAAGTTCATAGACTTTGGAGTTGTCAAGTACGAGTCATCATTCACCGTCGGACACAGCGTTGAGTCCAACGATCTGACGGTGAAACTTCAGGATGCTGTCCGGACACTGAACACAACAGAGAAGAGCGCTGAGGTGTGCATCGACCTGGTGATGGCTGTGTTCCAGAGAGGAGTCCCGGTACTAGGGGTCACCCTGGTCATCATCACCACTACCCTGTTCCTCAGAAAATACTTCTGCAACCTCAAGTACCAGAACACTTTCATCACCAGCAGGTTTATTAGATACGATGATCAACAGAGAGCTGAGGGGAAGCCCTACCTCCTCCCTCTGAGCCCAGAGGAGGCAGATCAGTTCCGCTCTATCCCCTCCGCCCGCTTCACACGGAGAGAGGGCTACACCATGCTCTGGTTCCTGGTTCCAGTGCTCACCCACCTCCCAACCTGGCTCTTATTCATCTCCCTGGACGCACTGCTCTACTGGCTTATTCTGATTATCAACAAACACCTTCTGGAACTGAAACCATTCAGCATTAACCTAAAGATGAGCCTAAACGTGAGTTGAACTGGAACCATTCAGCATTAACCTAAAGATAAACCTAAACGTTAGTCGCCATGCTTGGAGGTTCAGAAAACCATACAATGTCATGTCGGTACCGGTACCCCCTGTATATAGCCTCATTATTGTTATTTCACTGTGTTACTTTATATATATATATATATATTTATTTACTTTAGTTTATTAATTAAATATTTTCTTAACTATATTTTCTTAAAACTGCATTGTTGGTTGAGGGCATGTGACAAATACAATTGTATCACATTTTATTTGAAATGTTTGATTTTAATAGGATGATAGAACATCTTGGTAACACTTTAATGAGATACTCCTCCAGAGATGGTTTAAAACCTAACTTAATTCCAGCTCCAACCCTAACCCTAATGCTAGCTAAGTTAGGTCAAAGGCTGGCATCAATCTCTTTTTATCTCTTTCCCATTCATCAGGAAGACAACAGCATCGTGTTTATCCCTCTCCCAGGCAGAGTCATCATGGAGGATTTCTCCTACACCTTCACCCTCTTTCAGGAGGATTGCCTTCCCCAGCCCTCCCTGCTCCTCTCCAGGTCTGTGTTCGGCCTGCCTGTTATCTACGTGTCCTAGACCGATGGCGCCCGAGTGGTGCAGCGGTCTAAGGCACTGAATCTCAGTGCATCTCAGTGCAAGAGGCATCACTACAGTCCCTGGTTCAATTCCAGGCTGTATCACAACCAGCCATGATTGGAAGTCCCATAGGGAGGCACACAATTGGCCTAGCTTCGTCCAGGTTAGGGTTTGGCTGAGATAGGCCTTCATTGTAAATAAAAATGCGTTCTTAACTGACTTGCCTAGTTAAACTAATTTTAAAAAATAACATTGTATACATGTTCAATTAATACATTTCAATTATTAATAATGTAATAGATGTTTGCTTTCATTAAGATGCTACATATTTTTTTACCAAATTAAGTTTATGTAATATACGTCTCCAGGTCCCTGGTCCCACTGTCTGTTATCCTGGTTGTTCTACTGGTCCTAGACCTGCTGTCTGCCAAGATGGGTCAGTTCAAACTACTGGTCTCAGAACAGTTCTACCACGACAACGCAGACCAGAGGGTGCAGCAACTTCATGCCATGATCAGCCACAAAAGAGCCAAGACGAGGCCTCCAACTAAGAGGACTGCTCTGCTGAGACTGCTAAAACAAGTACGGGTTCTATCATATTAGCTTCCTATAGTCCTTAAACAAGTTCATCTGACTGTGGACCAAAATCCCAACATTTCCATTTCGTATAACTTAATATCATATTAGCTTCATGTAACATCTTATATTAGCTTCATATAACTTAAATGGATACGTTGGGATTTTGGCCCAGTCAGATGAACTTGTTTAAGGACTCTTGGAAGATTAGTCCAAGAGATCCAAATCAAATCAAAAATCAAATCAACTCGTGGGTAGCATTTTTATGTCTCTGCATGCAGTTTGAATGAAGTTGCTATCTAGCGTTAAAACAATGACTGGACGTCCATGGTCAAATCAAATCAAATTGTATTTGTCACATGCGCTGAATACAACAGGTGAACAACAGTGAAATGCTTACTTACAAGTCCTTAAACCAACAATGCAGTTTAAAGAAAATACCTAAAAAGAAAAGGAAAAAAGACAAAAATAATACAAAAATTACAATAATAAAAACAAATAAAAAATAAAATACTGAAAATAAATAACTAAATAAAAAAGTAAGAGATAAGAATAACAAATAGTAAAAGAGCAGCAGTACATCGCAATAGTGAGGCTATATACAGGGGGTACCGGTACAAATCAAATCAAAGTACACCTTACAGTCAAATGCTTACTTACAGGATCTAACCAACAGTGCAATTTTTAAGTAAAAAAAAGGTATTAGGTGAACAATAGATAAGTAAAGAAATAAAAACAACAGTAAAAAAGACTGGAAAATAACAGTAGAGAGGCTATATACAGTAGTGAGGCTATATACAGTAGCGAGGCTAAATACAGTAGCGAGGCTATATACAGACACCGGTTAGTCGGGCTGATTGAGGTAGTATGTACATGTAGGTATGGTTAAAGTGACTATGCATATATGATAAACAGAGCGTAGCAGTAGCGTAAAAGAGGGGTTGGTGGGTGGTGGGTGGTGGGTGGCTGGTGGCGGGACACAACGCAGACAGTCCAGGTAGCCAATGTGTGGGGGCACCGGTTAGTCGGGCTGATTGAGGTAGTATGTACATGAATGTATAGTTAAAGTGACTATGCATATATGATAAACAGAGAGTAGCAGCAGCATAAAGAAGAGGGGTTGGGGGGCACACAATGCAAATAGTCCGGGTAGCCATTTGATTTCCTGTTCAGGAGTCTTATGGCTTGGGGGGTAAAAACTGTTGGGAAGCCTTTTGGTCCTAGACTTGGCCCTCCGGTACCGCTTGCCATGTGGTAGTAGAGAGAATAGCCTATGACTGGTGTGGCTGGGATCATTGACAATTTTTAGGGCCTTCGTCTGACACCGCCTGGTGTAGAGGTCCTGGATGGCAGGCAGCTTAGCCCCAGTGATGTACTGGGCCATATGCACTACCCTCTGTAGGCCGAGCAGTGGCCGTACCAGGCAGTGCAAATAGTCTGGGTAGACATTTGATTACCTGTTCAGGAGTCTTATGGCTTGGGGGGTAAAAACTGTTAAGAAGCCTTTTTGTCCTAGACTTGGCACTCCGGTACCGCTTGCCATGCGGTAGTAGAGAGAACAATCTATGACTGGGGTGGCTGGGGTGGGGTGGATTTTTAGGGCCTTCCTCTGACACCGCCCTGTGTAGAGGTCCTGGATGGCAGGCAGCTAAGCCCCAGTGATGTACTGGGACGTAACACACTACCCTCTGTAGTGCCTTGCGGTCAGAGGCCGAGCAATTGCTGTACCAGGCAGTGATGCAACCAGGATGCTCTCGATGTTACAGCTGTAGAACCTTTTGAGGATCTCAGGACCAATGCCACATCTTTTTAGTTTCCTGAGGGGAATAGACTTTGTCGTGCCCTCTTCATGATTGCCTTGGTGTGTTTGGTTTCTAAGCTGGTCATGCACAGTACTGTGCAGCCGTCTTCATCGACCTGGCTAAGGCTTTCGACTCTGTCAATCTCCGCATTCTTATCGGCAGACTCAACAGCCCTGGTTTTTCAAATGACTGCCTTGCCTGGTCCACCAACTACTTCTCAGATAGAGTTCAGTGTGTTAAATCGGAGGGCCTGTTGTCCGGATCACTGGCAGTCTCTATGGGGTGCCACAGAGTTCAATTCTCGTTCCGACTCTTTTCTCTGTATATATCAATGATGTCGCTCTTACTGCTGGTGATTCTCTGATCCACCTCTACGCAGACAATACCATTCTGTATACTTCTTTTCCTTCTTTGGACACTGTGTTAACAAACCTCCAGATGAGCTTCAATGCCATACAACACTCTGTTGGTTCCACTTTTATGGGCTCCGTTATTTACTTAACAAGTAAGGAACACTCAAAATGTGCTTTTATAAATCATAACAATTTTATCCATATACAGCTGCAGACAGAAATCAAAGATCAAACATTAGACATACAACTGATGTCTCTCCTGTGTTCTGCCCCCAATAAAAGAGAGACAGGATCTGATCGCACAAGGTGCAATCTCCAAGATTGCACCTTGTGGTGTGATTTCCTCTGTCAACCCTGCATGTGTAGCTAAAATAACAAGTTATTCTTAACACAAGTTTTCTGAGAACCTGTCTCAGCGGTATGCAAATCTGCCCTTATTTCAGAGAAAAACAGACATTGTCTCTCTGTGTCTCGCTATCACCCTCAGTCCCTTTTCTCACCTTTTCTCACAGATGCGGGGCTGCGGGTTTTGGCAGAGAGCTAGACACAGAGAGGCCTAAATGTTCAGCTATACAGTGAGCATAAGTACAATGGCACATAAGCAAATTAATAACATAATCCATTTTAATCCTTTAACTCCTTCCGTGGCCTCCAAATGCTCTTAAATGCTAGTAAAACTAAAACTAAATGCATGCTCTTCAACCGATCACTGCCCACACCTGCCCTCCCGTCTAGCATCACTACTCTGGACGGTTCTGACTTAGAATATGTGGACAACTACAAATACCTAGGTGTCTGGTTAGACTGTAAATTCTCCTCAAGAGTCACATTAAGCATCTCCAATCCAAAATTAAATCTAGAATCGGCTTCCTGTTTCGCAACAAAGCCTCTTTCACTTAAGCTGCTAAACATACCCTCGTAAAACTGACTCTCGTACCGATCCTCGACTTCAGTGATGTCATTTGCAAAATAGCCTCCAACACTCTACTCAACAAATTGGATGCAGTCTATCACAGTGCCGTCCGTTTTGTCACCAAAGCCCCATATACTAACCACCACTGCGACATGTATGCTCTCGTTGGCTGGCCCTCGCTTCATATTCGTCGCTACACCTACTGGCTCCAGGTCATCTATAAGTCTTTGCTAGGTAAAGCCCCGCCTTATCTCAGCTCACTGGTCACCATAGCAACACCAACCCATAGCGCGCTCTCCAGCAGGTATATCTCACTGGTCATCCCCAAAGCCAATTCCTCCTTTGGACGCCTTTCCTTCCAGTTGACTGGAAGGAATTGCAAAAATCACTGAAGCTGGAGACTAATAGCTCCCTCACTAGCTTTAAGCATCATCTGTCAGAGCAGCTTACCGATCATTGCACCTGTGCACAGCCCATCTGTAAATAGCTCTAACCCAACTACCTCATCCCCAGTATCTTTACTTGCACATCATCATCTACACATTATCACTCCAGCGTTAATTAAAAATTGTAATTTATTTCGCCACTTTGGCCTATTTATTGCCTTAACTCTCTTATCTTACCTCATTTGCATTCGCTGTATATATACTTTTTCTTTTCTTTTTTTCTATTGTGTTATTGACTGTACATTTGTTTATTACATGTGTAACGCTGTGTTGTTTGTGTCGCACTGCTTTGCTTTATCTTGGCCAGGTCGCAGTTTTAAAATGAGAACTTGTTCTCAACTGGCCTACCTGGTTAAAAAGAAGGTGGGGAAAAATATATATAAAATTTATAGCATCATCATTTTAGCTTCATATAACTTCATATCATACGTGAATCACCACCTAGATTCAGTCCCAACATTTTAAAATCTGTTTTTTACATGGATAAAAGTAGACTCAGATCTACAAAATGGCATATCAAACATTGCATTTGAGGAAAAAATGGGAAAGTAATTCTGCTTTGAAAGTTGGTGAACTTGTATACTCACTTTTGAGAAAACCGTCTTTCAAAGTTTTGGTACTACTATTGGAGAGACCTTTTTTGTCTACACCCATTCAGCATTGTTCACACCCTCTTAAGCCTTAGCCCCACTCATCTCTTTAAGGGTTGATCTGTGCTTTCTGTACTAACTTGCCAGCTACTTCCAGACATTTAAGAGAGAGAGAGAGAGAACATCTCACTGAACATTACTCGCCCTATCAGAGCTGGTTAAGCTGTTATGTTATCCAGAGCATTGGTGACTGCAACTGTGCTGTCAGATTGTCCGTTACTAAATGCAGAGTGTTTCGCATTCAGAGCGCACACTCGACACCAATAAGTAGGGGTGATTTATTGCCAACATTTACTGACACTGGACATATTCAACGGGTGTTGAGCGTTAAAAAAATGCATTTGTTATTCTGCTCTCTGCCACACTAGGACGAGTGTCTTTTGTTAAGAAATGTAGCTGGATAGCTAGCTAGGTAAACAATGAAACCCAACGCATGACGTAACATTAGTTAGCGAGCCAGACAGCTAACGTTAGCTAGCTAGCTAACAGTACACTAACTTGAAATGAAAATAATTTGTCAAATTCATATATCTTCTTCATGTAACGTCACATCATATTAGAATCATAATGTAATATCCTATTTGTATTTATTATGGATCCCCAAGGGAGCAGCTACTCTTCCTGGGTTCCTCAGGTAGTTTACGACAGGTGCATTAGGGAATGTTATTCTCAGTTACAATTAAATACTAAAACTGTACTTAAGAAGCCTCTTAAGATGATACAATGTCAATCTCTCTTCCACTTTGAGCCATGAGAAATTGACATGCCAAATTCAAATAAATTACTATAAAAATCAAACTTTCATTAAATCACACATGCAAGATAGCAAAATAAAGCTACACTTGTTGTGAATCCAGCCAATATGTCAGATTTCAAAAAGGCTTTTCGGCGAAAGCAAACAATGCTATTATCTGAGGATAGCACCTCCGTAAACAGAGAGAAACCATTTTTCAACCAGTGTTTTTCTGGATCAAACGCGCCAAATAAATTGACATTTTGGATATATATATCAATGGAATTAATCAAACAAAAGGACCAATTGTGATGTTTATGGGACATATTGTAGTGCCAACAAAAGAAGCTCGTCAAAGGTAATGCATGTTTTATATTTTATTTCTGCGTTTTGTGTAGCGTCTGCAGGGTTGAAATATGCTACCCTCTTTGTTTACTATTGTGCTATCATCAGATAATAGCTTCTTATGCTTTTGCCGAAAAGCCTTTTTAAAATCCGACATGTTGGCTGGATTCACAACGAGTGTAGCTTTAATTTAGTATTTTACATGTGTGATTTAATGAAAGTTAGATTTTTATATCATTTTATTTGAATTTGCAGCGCTGCATTTTCCATGGCTTTTTGCCAAGTGAGACGCTAGCGTCCCCTATCCTAGAGAGGTTAAGTGTTGCAGTAATTTCAGTCGTTGTAGTAGCTGACGTGTATAGTGTTGAGTCATCTGCATACATAAACACACTGGCTTTACTCAAAGCCAGTAGCATGTCATTTGTAAAGATTGAAAAAAGCAAGAGGCCTAAACAACTATCCTGGGGAATACCTGCATCTACCTGTCGGCGCCGGAGAACTTCTTCCGGCGCCAACAGAGATGGCCGCCTTTTTTTTTTACATTGGTACCCCTGGTAATCTTAGGTTTTATTACATACAGTTGGGAGGAACTACTGGATTTAAGAGCAACGTCAACTCATCATCATTACGACCACCCAGGACAATGGATTGGATCCCAGCCGGTGAACCAAAACAACGTTGCCGTAAAAGGGGCAGATGAAGCGGTCTTCTGGTCAGGGTCTGGAGACGGGCACATCGCGCACTGCTCCAGAGCATCGCCAATGTCCAGTCTCTTGACAACACGGTTGATGAAATCCGAGCAAGGGTAGTATTCCAGAGAGACATAAGAGACTGTAACGCTCTTTGCTTCACGGAAACATGGCTCACTCGAGACACGCTATCGGAGTCAGTACAGCCAGCTGGTTTCTTCACGCATTGCGCTGACAGAAACAAACATCTTTCTGGTAAGAAGAGGGGCGGGGGTGGTAATGCCTTATGATTAATGAGACATGGTGTGATCATAACAACATACAGGTACTCAAGTCCTTCTGTTCTCCTGATTTACCTCACAATCAAATGTCGACCGCATTATCTACCAAGAGAATTATCTTCGATTATAATCACAGCCGCATATATTCACCCCCAAGCAGACCCATCAACGGCCCTGAACGAAATTTATTTGACTCTATTTAAACTGGAAACCACATATCCTGGGCTGCATTCATAGCTGGGGATTTGAACAAGGCTAATCTGAAAACAAGACTCCCTGAATTCTGTCAGTATATTGATTGTGCTACCAGGGCTGGTAAAACCCTGGATCATTGTTATTCTAACTTCCGCAACACATATAAGGCCCTCCCCCGCCCTCCTTTTGTAAAAGCTGACCACGACTCCATTTTGTTGCTCCCACCCTATAGACAGAGACTAAAACAGGGAGCTCCCGCGTTCAGGTCTGTTCAACGCTGGTCCGACCAATCTGATTCCACGCCTCAAGATTGCTTCGATCACGTGGAGTGGGATAAGTTTCGCACTGCGTCAAACAACAACATTGACGAATACGCTGATTCGGTGAACGAGTTTATTAGCAAGTGCATCAGCGATGTCGTACCCATAGCAACCATTAAAACATTCCCAAACCAGAAACCGATTGATGGCAGCATTCGCGCGAAACTGAAAGTGCGAACTACTGCTTTTAGTCAGGGCAAGGGGACCGGAAACATGACCGAATACAAACAGTGTAGCTAATCCCTCCGCAAGGAAATCATACAAGCTAGGCGTCAGTATAGAGACATAGTAGAGTCGCAATTCAACGGCTCAGACACAAGAGGTATGTGGCAGGGTCTACAGTCAATCACGGATTACTATAAGAAAACCAGCCCCGTCGCGGACCAGGATGTCTTGCTCCCAGACAGACTAAACAACTTATTTGCTCGCTTTGAGGACAATACAGTGCCACTGACACAGCGCGCTACCAAAACCTGTGGACTCTCCTTCACTGCAGCCAACGTGAGTAAAACATTTAAACGTGTTAACCCTCGCAAGGCTGGAGGCCCTGATGGCATCCCCAGCCGCGCCTCAGAGCATGCGCAGACCAGCTGGCTGGTGTGTTTACGGACATATTCAATCAATCCTTATCCCAGTCTGCTGTTCCCACATGCTTCAAGAGGGCCACCATTGTTCCTGTTCCCAAGGTAACTGAGCTAAACGACTACCGCCCCATAGCACTCACTTCCGTCATCATGAAGTGCTTTGAGAGACATGTCAAGGACCATATCACCTCCACCCTACCTGACACCCTAGACCCACTCCAATTTGCTTACCGCCCCAATAGGTCCACAGACGACGCAATCACAATCACACTGCACACTGCCCTAGCCCATCTGGACAAGAGGAATACTTATGTGAGAATGCTGTTCATCGACTACAGCTCTGCAATTAACACCATAGTACCCTCCAAACTAATCATCAACTCATCATCAAGACCCTAGGTCTCGACCCCACCCTGTGCAACTGGGTACTGGACTTCCTGACGGGCCGCCCCCAGGTGGTGAGGGTAGGTAACAACATCTCCACCCCGCTGATCCTCAACACTGGGGCCCCACAAGGGTGCGTTCTGAGCCCTCTCCTGTACTCCCTGTTCACCCACGACTGCGTGGCAATGCTCGCCTCTAACTCAATCATAAAGTTTGCAGACGAAACTACAGTGGTAGGCTTGATTACCAAGAACGACGAGATGGCTTACAGGGAGGAGGTGAGGGCCCTCGGAGTGTGGTGTCAGGAAATTAACCTCACACTCAACGTCAACAAAACAAAGGAGATGATCGTGGACTTCAGGAAACAGCAGAGGGAGCACCCCCCTATCCACATCGACGGGACAGTAGTGGAGAGGGTAGTAAGTTCCTCTGTGTACACATCATGGACAAACTGAATTGGTCCACCCACACAGACAGCATGGTGAAGAAGGCGCAGCAGCGCCTCTTCAACCTCAGGAGGCTGAAGAAATTTGGCTTGACACCAAAAGCACACAAACTTACATGATTTCTTAATTTGCAGTACGTTTGCCTATCAGTTGGGCTGCCAGACTTATTTGCCATACCTTTTGCCTCATCCCTCATAACCGTACAATTTTTTTAATTCCTCGTCAATCAAAGGGGATTAAACAGTTTTTATAGTCATTTTCTTAATGGGTGCATGCTTATTAGTAACTGGAATAAGCAATTTCATAAATGTGTCAAGTGCAGTGTCTGGTGACTCTTCACTACACACCACAGACCTCTTCACTACACACCACAGACCTCTTCACTACACACCACAGACCTCTTCACTACAAACCACAGACCTCTTCACTACAAACCACAGACCTCTTCACTACACACCACAGACCTCTTCACTACACACCACAGACCTCTTCACTACACACCACAGACCTCTTCACTACAAACCACAGACCTCTTCACTACACACCACAGACCTCTTCACTACACACCACAGACCTCTTCACTACAAACCACAGACCTCTTCACTACACACCACAGACCTCTTCACTACACACCACAGACCTCTTCACTACAAACCACAGACCTCTTCACTACACACCACAGACCTCTTCACTACACACCACAGACCTCTTCACTACAAACCACAGACCTCTTCACTACAAACCACAGACCTCTTCACTACACACCACAGACCTCTTCACTACACACCACAGACCTCTTCACTACACACCACAGACCTCTTCACTACAAACCACAGACCTCTTCACTACACACCACAGACCTCTTCACTACACACCACAGACCTCTTCACTACACACCACAGACCTCTTCACTACAAACCACAGACCTCTTCACTACACACCACAGACCGGCAAATATGATTTATATCTTTAACATATGAATCACTACAAAACTTATTGTATGACCTCTTATACACAATATTAGGCCCAGCCTGACCTCTTATACACAATATTAGGCCCAGCCTGACCTCTTATACACAATATTAGGCCCAGCCTGACCTCTTATACACAATATTAGGCCCAGCCTGACCTCTTATACACAATATTAGGCCCAGCCTGACCTCTTATACACAATATTAGGCCCAGCCTGACCTCTTATACACAATATTAGGCCCAGCCTGACCTCTTATACACAATATTAGGCCCAGCCTGACCTCTTATACACAATATTAGGCCCAGCCTTTGGAACTTTGGTTTTCCTAGATATGGCTATTATATTGTGATCACTACATCCTATGGATTTGGATACTGCTTTAAAGCAAATTACTGCAGCATTAGTAAAGATGTGATCAATACACGTTGATGTATGTTAGCTTCATAATGTATTATTGCCTTCATATAAAATCATAACATATTAGCTTCATACAACATCATATTGGCTTCATATAACGTCATATAATATCATATTAGCTTTATATAACTTCATGTCATATTAGCTTCACTTATCAGTTGTTATTAGCTTCTTTAATATGATATCTATATATCAGATTAGCTTCATATAGCTTCATATCACATTACCTTTATATAGTGTCATTTCATTAGCTTTAAATGACTTCATATAACATCATATCAACTTCATATAATATTAGGTTGAAGTAACATTATATTAGCTTCATATACTGTAACTTAATATCTACTTCCTAAAACATAACATCACCTTCACATGAGATTTCCTTTATATAACTCCTTATCATTTAATTATATATAATGTCATTTCATATGAGCATCGTATATGCACAT
The DNA here is from genome assembly GCF_002021735.2 of Oncorhynchus kisutch. Taxonomy (NCBI): domain Eukaryota; kingdom Metazoa; phylum Chordata; class Actinopteri; order Salmoniformes; family Salmonidae; genus Oncorhynchus; species Oncorhynchus kisutch. The sequence goes on along the minus strand of NC_034190.2, from coordinate 186,349 downwards.
ATCATAAGCTTCATATAACTTCAAGTCATATTCACTTTACATAATATCTTATATCAGCTTCATATACATAAATATAACCTCGACTTCATATAACATATCATATTAGCTCCATACAACTTAATATCATATCTATTTCATTTAACGTATTTTATTATATTAAAATAATGTCATATCATAGTAACTTCATATAACCTCATAAAACATCATATCATATTACCTTCATATATCTATTAACTTCCCACATCACATCATAATTTTAGCTTCATATATCGTCATATCTAATCGATGTCATGTAACATCATGTCATATTAGTTTCAAATAACTTAATATTATGTCACCTTCATATAACGGCATATCATATTAGCTTTAAATCACAACATTATGTAGTATAATGGCGCCGGAGGGGTTGCAGTTTTACGGGTTCCTAACCAACTGTGCAATTATATATATTTTTTTGCATTGTTGTTAACTTATTTTGTACACAAAGATGCTGCTACCGTCTCTTATGACCAAAGAGATCATCTGGACATCAGAACAGAAATTACTCACCTTGAACTGGACAAAGATTTTTCTTAATGAGACCAGGCCCAAATCAAATCAAATCAAATGTATTTATATAGCCCTTCGTACATCAGCTGATATTTATTTTTTATTTATTTTTATTTTACCTTTATTTAACCAGGTAGGCAAGTTGAGAACAAGTTCTCATTTACAATTGCGACCTGGCCAAGATAAAGCAAAGCAGTTCGACAGATAAAACGACACAGAGTTACACATGGAGTAAAAACAAACATACAGTCAATAATGCAGTATAAACAAGTCTATATACAATGTGAGCAAATGAGGTGAGAAGGGAGGTAAAGGCAAAAAAGGCCATGATGGCAAAGTAAATACAATATAGCAAGTAAAATACTGGAATGGTAGTTTTGCAATGGAAGAATGTGCAAAGTAGAAATAAAAATAATGGGGTACAAAGGAGCAAAATAAATAAATAAATTAAAATTAAATACAGTTGGGAAAGAGGTAGTTGTTTGGGCTAAATTATAGGTGGTCTATGTACAGGTGCAGTAATCTGTGAGCTGCTCTGACAGTTGGTGCTTAAAGCTAGTGAGGGAGATAAGTGTTTCCAGTTTCAGAGATTTTTGTAGTTCGTTCCAGTCATTGGCAGCAGAGAACTGGAAAGAGAGGCGGCCAAAGAAAGAATTGGTTTTGGGGGTGACTAGAGAGATATACCTGCTGGAGCGTGTGCTACAGGTGGGAGATGCTATGTTGACCAGCGAGCTGAGATAAGGGGGGACTTTACCTAGCAGGGTCTTGTAGATGACATGGAGCCAGTGGGTTTGGCGACGAGTATGAAGCGAGGGCCAGCCAACGAGAGCGTACAGGTCGCAATGGTGGGTAGTATATGGGGCTTTGGTGATAAAACGGAATGCACTGTGATAGACTGCATCCAATTTGTTGAGTAGGGTATTGGAGGCTATTTTGTAAATGACATCGCCAAAGTCGAGGATTGGTAGGATGGTCAGTTTTACAAGGGTATGTTTGGCAGCATGAGTGAAGGATGCTTTGTTGCAAAATAGGAAGCCAATTCTAGATTTAACTTTGGATTGGAGATGTTTGATATGGGTCTGGAAGGAGAGTTTACAGTCTAACCAGACACCTAAGTATTTGTAGTTGTCCACGTATTCTAAGTCAGAGCCGTCCAGAGTAGTGATGTTGGACAGGCGGGTAGGTGCAGGTAGCGATCGGTTGAAGAGCATGCATTTAGTTTTACTTGTATTTAAGAGCAATTGGAGGCCACGGAAGGAGAGTTGTATGGCATTGAAGCTTGCCTGGAGGGTTGTTAACACAGTGTCCAAAGAAGGGCCGGAAGTATACAGAATGGTGTCGTCTGCGTAGAGGTGGATCAGGGACTCACCAGCAGCAAGAGCGACCTCATTGATGTATACAGAGAAGAGAGTCGGTCCAAGAATTGAACCCTGTGGCACCCCCATAGAGACTGCCAGAGGTCCGGACAGCAGACCCTCCGATTTGACACACTGAACTCTATCAGAGAAGTAGTTGGTGAACCAGGCGAGGCAATCATTTGAGAAACCAAGAGTGTCGAGTCTGCCGATGAGGATATGGTGATTGACAGAGTCGAAAGCCTTGGCCAGATCAATGAATACGGCTGCACAGTAATGTTTCTTATCGATGGCGGTTAAGATATCGTTTAGGACCTTGAGCGTGGCTGAGGTGCACCCATGACCAGCTCTGAAACCAGATTGCATAGCAGAGAAGGTATGGTGAGATTTGAAATGGTCGGTAATCTGTTTGTTGACTTGGCTTTCGAAGACCTTAGAAAGGCACGGTAGGATAGATATAGGTCTGTAGCAGTTTGGGTCAAGAGTGTCCCCCCCTTTGAAGAGGGGGATGACTGCAGCTGCTTTCCAATCTTTGGGAATCTCAGACGACACGAAAGAGAGGTTGAACAGGCTAGTAATAGGGGTGGCAACAATTTCGGCAGATAATTTTAGAAAGAAAGGGTCCAGATTGTCTAGCCCGGCTGATTTGTAGGGGTCCAGATTTTGCAGCTCTTTCAGAACATCAGCTGAATGGATTTGGGAGAAGGAGAAATGGGGAAGGCTTGGGCGAGTTGCTGTTGGGGGTGCAGTGCTGTTGTCCGGGGTAGGAGTAGCCAGGTGGAAAGCATGGCCAGCCGTAGAAAAATGCTTATTGAAATTCTCAATTATGGTGGATTTATCAGTGGTGACAGTGTTTCCTATCTTCAGTGCAGTGGGCAGCTGGGAGGAGGTGTTCTTATTCTCCATGGACTTTACAGTGTCCCAGAACTTTTTTGAGTTAGTGTTGCAGGAAGCAAATTTCTGCTTGAAAAAGCTAGCCTTGGCTTTTCTAACTGCCTGTGTATAATGGTTTCTAGCTTCCCTGAACAGCTGCATATCACGGGGGCTGTTCGATGCTAATGCAGAACGCCATAGGATGTTTTTGTGTTGGTTAAGGGCAGTCAGGTCTGGGGAGAACCAAGGGCTATATCTGTTCCTGGTTCTAAATTTCTTGAATGGGGCATGTTTATTTAAGATGGTTAGGAAGGCATTTAAAAAAAATATCCAGGCATCCTCTACTGACGGGATGAGATCAATATCCTTCCAGGATACCCCGGCCAGGTCGATTAGAAAGGCCTGCTCGCAGAAGTGTTTCAGAGAGCGTTTTACAGTGATGAGTGGAGGTCGTTTGACCGCTGACCCATTAGGGATGCAGGCAATGAGGCAGTGATCGCTGAGATCTTGGTTGAAGACAGCAGAGGTGTATTTAGAGGGGAAGTTGGTTAGGATGATATCTATGAGGGTGCCCGTGTTTAAGGCTTTGGGGAGGTACCTGGTAGGTTCATTGATAATTTGTGTGAGATTGAGGGCATCAAGTTTAGATTGTAGGATGGCTGGGGTGTTAAGCATGTTCCAGTTTAGGTCGCCTAGCAGCACGAACTCTGAAGATAGATGGGGGGCAATCAGTTCACATATGGTGTCCAGAGCACAGCTGGGGGCAGAGGGTGGTCTATAGCAGGCGGCAACGGTGAGAGACTTGTTTTTAGAGAGGTGGATTTTTAAAAGTAGAAGTTCAAATTGTTTGGGTACAGACTGGATAGTAGGACAGAACTCTGCAGGCTATCTTTGCAGTAGATTGCAACACCGCCCCCTTTGGCAGTTCTATCTTGTCTGAAAATGTTGTAGTTTGGAATTAAAATGTCAGAATTTTTGGTGGTCTTCCTAAGCCAGGATTCAGACACAGCTAGAACATCCGGGTTGTGTGCTAAAGCATTGAATAGAACAAACTTAGGGAGGAGGCTTCTAATGTTAACATGCATGAAACCAAGGCTATTACGGTTACAGAAGTCGTCAAAAGAGAGCGCCTGGGGAATAGGAGTGGAGCTAGGCACTGCAGGGCCTGGATTCATCTCTACATCGCCAGAGGAACATAGGAGGAGTAGAATAAGGGTACGGCTAAAAGCTATGAGAATTGGTCGTCTAGAACGTCTGGAACATAGAGTAAAAGGAGGTTTCTGGGGGCGATAAAATAGCATCAAGGTATAATGTACAGACAAATGTATGGTAGGATGTGAATACAGTGGAGGTAAACCTAGGTATTGAGTGATGAAGAGAGAGATATTGTCTCTAGAAACATCGTTGAAACCAGGAGATGTCATTGCATGAGTGGGTGGTTGAACTAATAGGTTGGATAAGGTATAGTGAGCAGGACTAGAGGCTCTACAGTGAAATAAGCCAATAAACACTAACCAGAACAGCAATGGACAAGACATATTGACATTAAGGAGAGGCATGCTTAGTCGAGTGATCAAAAGGGTCCGGTGAGTGGAGAGGTTGGTTGGTGATTTAGACAGCTAGCCAGGGCATCGGTAGCAAGCTAGCATAGGATGGAGGTCTGTTGTTAGCCACCTCTTGCGTTCCGTCAGTAGATTAGTGGGGTTCCGTGTGGTAGAGGGGATTCATCCAAATCACACAACAACAACAAAAATAAAAACAATAGATATAGTTATAGAGGCCCAAGAAGAAAACATAATAATAATAATAAAAAATAAAAATAAAAATAAAATTTGTCCGATTGTCTATTCAGATAGCAGCCGGTAAGACAGCTAACGGTTAGCAGGCCGCAGATGGGCGTTCAGGTAACGTCGCGACGGAGGAGCCAGCCGAATAACTCCTTCGGGTAGATAACGTCGGCAGTCCAGTTGTGAAGGCCCGGTGGGGCTCCGCGAAGGCAGTAAAACGGGTCCGGATAGGTGACTGCAGCCCAGGTGTGATTGATGGAACTCAGGAGTGATTGACGGAGCTTGCTAGCTCCGGAATAATTGATGTTTGCTCCGGAATCGACGAAGGCCGATAGTCACACGGATAGCAGCTAGCTAGCTGTGAGATCCGGGTATGAATGTCCAGAGAGCAGTCGAAATCCAGGGACATGGAGAGATAAATTGGTCCGGTATGTTCCGTTCCGAGCCGTGCTGCGCCGTACAGAACTGGCGATAGATTTTTGAGCTAAAGGATAGCTGATGACCACAAACCGTGGTTAGCTGAATACTAACGATTTGCCAGTAAAGGAGCTAACTAGCTTCTGAACTAGCTTCTGGATTAGCTTCTGGCTAGTTTCAGGCTAGCTTCTTGGAGTTTCTGGCTAGCTTCTTGGAGGATTACAGATCTGAGGTAAATAATACTTTTTTATAAATATACATTGGTGAGGCGGGTTGCAGGAGAGTGTTTTGAAGATGAGTTGATGGAAAATAAAAATAAAATGTATGTGAAAAAGTTGTAAATATATATATATACAGGACACGACAAGACGAGGACAAAAGACGTCTGAACTGCTATGCCACCTTGGATCAACTTCCTACTTCCTAACTTCCTAACTTCCTATATCTCAAAGTGCTGTACAGAAACCCAGCCTAAAACCCCAAACAGCAAGCAATGCAGGTGTAGAAGCACGGTGGCTAGGAAAAACTCCCTAGAAAGGCCAATACCTAGGAAGAAACCTAGAGAGGAACCAGGCTATGTGGGGTGGCCAGTCCTCTTCTGGCTGTGCCGGGTGGAGATTATAACAGAACATGGCCAAGATGTTCAAATGTTCATAAATGACCAGCATGGTCGAATAATAATAAGGCAGAACAGTTGAAACTGGAGCAGCAGCACAGTCAGGTGGAAGTTGAAACTGGAGCAGCAGCATGGCCAGGTGGACTGGGGACAGCAAGGAGTCATCATGTCAGGTAGTCATTTGCGTGAAGAAAAGGCGGAGATACAGAGGGAGAAGGTTGGGGTGCCTGGTGAGGATTCGGAGGTGAGTGAGTAAGTCACCATTACCATCGGTTCTATTGGCTAACATGCAATCACTGGAAAACAAACTGGATGCGCTACGGTCGAGACTATCCTACCAACGGGACATTCAAAACTGTTATATCTTATGTTTCACAGAGTCGTGGCTGAACGACGACAAAGATAATATAGAGCTGGCTGGGTTTTCCGTGCATCGGCAGGACAGAGCAGCTAAGTCTGGTAAGACGAGGGGTGGGGGTGTGTGTATTTGTCAATTACTGCTGTTGCGTGATGTCTAATATTAAAGTCTCGAGATATTGCCCGCCTGAGGTAGAATACCTCATGATAAACTGTAGGCCACACTACCTACCAAGAGAGTTCTCATCGATATTATTTGTCACCATCTATTTACCAACACAAACACAACACCGCACTCAATGAGCTGTATAGGGTCATAAGTAAACAAGATTTTTTTTTTTTTAATTTCACCTTTATTTAACCAGGTAGGCTAGTTGAGATCAAGTTCTCATTTACAACTGCGACCTGGCCAAGATTAAGCATAGCAGTGTGAACAGACAACAACACAGAGTTACACATGGAGTAAACAATAAACAAGTCAATAACACAGTAAAAAAAAAAGTCTATATACATTGTGTGCAAAAGGCATGAGGAGGTAGGCAAATAATTACAATTTAGCAGATTAACACTGGAGTGATAAATGATCCGATGGTCATGTGCAGGTAGAGATACTGGTGTGCAAAAGAGCAGAAAATTAAATAAATAAAAACAGTATGGGGATGAGGTAGGTAATTTGGTGGGCTATATACCGATGGACTATGTACAGCTGCAGCGATCGGTTAGCTGCTCAGATAGCAGATGTTTAAAGTTGGTGAGGGAGATAAAAGACTCCAACTTCAACGATTTTTGCAATTCGTTCCAGTCACAGGCAGCAGAGAACTGGAGGAAAGGCGGCCAATTGAGGTGTTGACTTTAGGGATGATCAGTGAGATACACCTGCTGGACCGACTGCTATGTGTGGGTGTTGCCATCGTGACCAGTGAACTGAGATAAAGCGGAGCTTTACCTAGCATGGACTTGTAGATGACTTGGAGCCAGTGGGTCTGGCGATGAATATGTAGCGAGGGCCAACCGACTAGAGCATACAGGTCACAGTGGTGGGTGGTATAAGGTGCTTTAGTAACAAAAGGGATGGCACTGTGATAAACTGTATCCAGTTTGCTGAGTAGAGTATTGGAAGCTATTTTGTAGATGACGTCACCAAAGTCGAGGATCGGTAGGATAGTCAGTTTTACTAGGGTAAGTTTGGCGGCGTGAGTGAAGGAGGCTTTGTTGCAAAATAGAAAGCCGATTTGATTTTGGATTGTAGATGTTTGATATGAGTCTGGAAAGAGAGTTTACAGTCGAGCCAGACACCTAGGTACTTATAGATTTCCACATATTCTAGGTCGGAACCATCCAGGGTGGTGATGCTAATCGGGCGTGCGGGTGCATGCATTTGGTTTTACTAGCGTTTAAGAGCAGTTGGACGCCACGGAAGGAGTGTTGTATGGTATTGAAGCTCGTTTGTAGGTTAGATAGATCAGTGTCCAAGGAAGGGCCAGAAGAATACAGAATGGTGTCGTCTGTGTAGAGGTGGATCAGGGAATCGCCCGCAGCAAGAGCAACATCATTGATATATACAGAGAAAAGAGTCGGCCCGAGAATTGAACCCTGTGGCACCCCCATAGAGACTGCCAGAGGACCGGACAACATGCCCTCCGATTTGACACATTGAACTTTGTCTGCAAAGTAGTTGGTGAACCAGGCAAGGCAGTCATTAGAAAATCCGAGGCTACTGAGTCTGCCGATAAGAATATGGTGATTGACAGAGTCGAAAGCCTTGGCCAGGTCGATGAAGACGGCTGCACAATACTGTCTTCTATCGATGGCGGTTACGATATCGTTTAGTAACTTGAGCGTGGCTGAGGTGCACCCATGACCGGCTCGGAAACCAGATTGCACAGCGGAGAAGGTACGGTGGGATTCAGGATGGTCAGTGATCTGTTTGTTGACTTGACTTTCGGAGACCTTAGATAGGCAGGGCAGGATGGATATACGTCTGTAACAGTTTGGGTCCAGGGTGTCCCCCCCTTTGAAGAGCGGGATGACCGCGGCAACTTTCCAGTCCTTGGGGATCTCAGACGATATGAAAGAGAGGTTGAACAGGCTGGTAATATGGGTTGTGACAATAGCGGCGGGTAGTTTCAGAAATAGAGGGTCCAGATTGTCAAGCCCAGCTGATTTGTACGGGTCCAGGTTTTGCAGCTCTTTCAGAACATCTGCTATCTGGATTTGGGTAAAGGAGAAGCTGGGGAGGCTTGGGCGAGTAGCTGCGGGGGGGGGCCGGCCGGAGCTGTTGGCCGAGGTTGGAGTAGCCAGAAGGAAGGCATGGCCAGCCGTTGAGAAATGCTTGTTGAAGTTTTCGATAATCATGGATTTATCGGTGGTGACCGTGTTACCTAGCCTCAGTGCAGTGGGTAGCATGGAGGAGGTGCTCTTGTTCTCCATGCACTTTACAGTGTCCCAGAACTTTTTGGAGTTAGAGCTGCAGGATGCAAATTTCTGCTTGAAAAAGCTGGCCTTTACTTTCCTGACTGACTGCGTGTATTGTTTCCTGACTTCCCTGAACAGTTGCATATCGCGGGGACTATTCGATGCTATTGCAGTCCACCACAGGATGTTTTTGTGCTGGTCGAGGGCAGTCAGGTCTGGAGTGAACCAAGGGCTATATCTGTTCTTAGTTCTGCATTTTTTGAACGGAGCATGCTTATCTAAAATGGTGAGGAAGTTACTTTTAAAGAATGACCAGGCATCCTCAACTGACGGGATGAAGTCAATATCCTTCCAGGATACCCGGGCCAGGTCGATTAGAAAGGCCTGCTCACAGAAGTGTTTTAGGAAGCTTTTGACAGTGATTAGGGGTGGTCGTTTGACTGCAGACCCGTAGCGGATACAGGCAATGCTTCAGTGATACCTGAGATCGTGATTGAAGACAGCGGAGGTGTGTTTGGAGGGCCAGTTGGTCAGGATAACTTCTATGACGGTGCCATTGTTTACAGATTTAGGGTTGTACCTGGTGGGTTCCCTTATGATTTGCGTGAGATTGAGGGCATCTAGCTTAGATTGTAGGACTGCCGGGGTGTTAAGCATATCCCAGTTTAGGTCACTTATCAGAACAAACTCTGAAGCTAGATGGGGGGGTGATCAATTCACAAATGGTGTCCAGGGTACAGCTGGGAGCTGAGGGGGGTCGGTAGCAGGTGGCAACAGTGAGAGACTTATTTCTGGAGAGATACATTTTTTAAATTAGAAGTTTGAACGGTTTGGGTATGGACCTGGAAAGTATGACAATACTTTGCAGGCTATCTCTGCAGTAGACTGCAACTCCTCCCCCTTTGGCATTCCTATCTATCTTGACGGAAAATATAATAGTTGGGTATGGAAATCTAAGAATTTTTGGTGGCCTTCCTAAGCCAGGATTCAGACACAGCAAGGACATCGGGGTTGGCAGAGTGTGCTAAAGCAGTGAGTAAAACAAACTTAGGGAGGAGGCTTCTGATGTTGACATGCATGAAACCAAGGCTTTTTCGATCACAGAAGTCAACAAATGAGGGTGCCTGGGGACATGCATAATTATCCAGAAGTGGCGCCCCTAGTGGCCGGGGACTTTAATGAAGGCAAACTTAAATCCTGAAGACCTAATTCCTACCAGCATGTCACAAGTGCAACCAGAGGAAAAAAAAACTCTAGACCACCTTTACTCCTGTCACGATGTTCCTCCTCTTCATCTGAAGAGGAGAGGCGAGAAGGATCAGAGGACCAAAATACGGCGTGGTATGTGTTCATAGTGAATATTTAATTAAAGAAAATACTGAACACTACATACAAAAACAATAAACCAATAACGACCGTGAAACTACAAATGAGACCTGTGATGACACAAGCCACTAGCATAGACAATCACCCACACCCAAACAGTGCAACCCAGGCTACCTAAGTATGATTCTCAATCAGAGACAACTAATGACACCTGCCTCTGATTGAGAACCATACTAGGCCGAAACATAGAAATCCCCAAATCATAGAAAATCAAACATAGACTGCCCACCCCAACTCACGCCCTGACCATACTAAATAATGAATGCAAAACAAAGAAAATAAAGGTCAGAACGTGACAACTCCACACACAGAGACGTGTACAAAGCTCTCCCTCGCCCTCCATTTGGCAAATCTGATCATAATTCTATCCTCCTGATTCCTGCAAAAACTAAAGCAGAAAGTACCAGTAACTCGTTCAATACAGAAGTGGTCAGATGATGCGGATGCTACCCTACAGGACTATTTTGCTAGCACAGACTGAGGAGTATACCATCTCAGTCACCGGCTTCATCAATAAATGCATAGACGTCATCCCGGCAGTGACCGTACGTACATATCCCAACCAGAAGCCATGGATTACAGGCAACATCCGCACTGAGCTAAAGGCTAGAGATGCCGCTTTCAATGGGGGTGACATTAATCTGGACGCTTATACGAAACCCCGCTATTTCCACAGACAAAACATTAAACAGGCAAAGCGTTAATACAGGACTAAGATTGAATCCTACTACACTGGCTCTGATGCTCGTAGGACGTGGCAGGGCTTGCAAACTATTAGAAACTACAAAGGGAAACCCAGCCGTGAGCTGCCCAGTGACGCAAGCCTACCAGACGAGCCAAGTGCCTTTTATGCCCGCTTCGAGGCAAGCAACACTGAAACATGCTTGAGAGCACCAGCTGTTCTGGATGACTGTGTGATCACGCTCTCCGTAGCCGATGTGAGCAAGACCTTTAAACAAGTCAACATTCACAAGGTCGTGGGGCCAGACAGATTACCAGAGCGTGTACTCAGAGCATGCGCGGAACAACTGGCAAGTGTCATCACTGACACTTTCAATCTATGTAGTCTGTAATACCAACATGTATCAAGCAGACCATCATAGTCCCTGTGCCCAAGAATGCTAGAATAACCTGCCTAAATGACTGCCGCCCAGTAGCACACACATCGGTAGCCATGAAGTGCTTTGAAAGGCTGGTCATGGCTCACATCCATACCATCATCCCAGAAACCCTAGACCCACTCCAATTCGCATACGAACCCAACAGATCCACAGATGAGGCCATCTCAATCACACTCCACACAGCCTTTCCCCCCTGGACAAAAGGATCACCTATGTGAGAATGCTGTACATTGACTACAGCTCAGCATTCAACACCATAGTGCCCACAAAGCTCATCCCTAGACTAAACACCTCCCTCTGCGACTGGATCCTGGAATTCCTGATGGGCCGCCCACAAGTGGTAAGGGTAGGCAACAACACATCTGCCACACTGATCCTCAACACGGGGGCTGCTAAGGGGTGTGTGCTTAGTCCCCTCCTGTACTCCCTTGTTCACTCACGACTGCATGGCCAGGCATGACTTCAACACCATTAAGTTTGCTGATGAAACAACAGTGGTAGGCCTGATTACAGACAATGATAAGACAGCCTATAGGGATGAGGTCAGAGACCTGGCAGTGTAGTGCCAGGAAAACAAAGTAGATGATCGTGGACTACAGGAATAGGAGTGGAGCGGGTTGAGAGTTTCAAGTTCCTTGGTGTCCACATCACCAACGAACTATCATGGTCAAAAAACACCAAGACAGGAATTTAGAGGGCACGACAAAACCTATTCCCCCTCAGGAGAGTGGCATGGATTTGTCATGGGTCCCCAGATCCTCAAAAAGTTATACAGCTGGACAATCGAGAGCATCCTGACCGGTTGCATCACCGCCTGGTAAGGCAACTGTTAGGCATCCGACCATAAGGCGCTACAGATGGTAGTGTGTACGGCCCAGTACATCACTGGGGCCAAGCTTCCTACCATCCAGGACCTCTATACTAGGCAGTGTCAAAGGAGGGCCCAAACATTTGTCAAAGACTCCAGTCACCCAAGTCATAGCATATTTACTTCATATAATGTATTATATTAGCTTCATATAATGTCATATTATATCAGCTTTATATAACATTAACTTCATATACAGTAACAGTCAAAAGTTTGGACACACCTACTCATTCAAGGGTTTTTCTTTATTTCTGCATTGTAGAATAATAATGAAGACATCAGAACTATGAAATAACACATATGGAATCATGTAGTAAACAAGAAGTGTTCAACAAATCAAAATATATTTGAGATTATTCAAAGTAGCCACCCTTTGCTTTTATGACAGCTTTGCTCACTCTTGGCATTCTCTCAACCAAGCTTCATGAGGTAGTCACCTGGAATGCATTTCAATTAACAGGTGTGGCCCGCAAAAAGTTAATTTGTGTAATTTCTTTCCTTCCCAATGCGTTTCAGCCTATCAATTGTGTTGTGACAAGGTAGGGGTGGTATTTAGAAGATAGCCCTATTTGGTGAAAGACCAAGTCCATATTAATGGCAAGAACAGCTCAAATAAGCAAAGAGAAACAACAGTCCATCATTACTTTAAGACATGAAGGTCAGTCAATTTGGACATTTCAAAAACTTTGAAAGTTTCTTCAAGTGCAGTTACAAAAACCATCAAGAGCTATGATGAAACTGGCTCTCATGAGGACCGCCACAGGAATGGAAGATGGACTCTGACCTGAATGCCAACCATCACAACTTGGTTTCATCAGACCAGAGAATCTTGTTTCTCATGGTCTGAGAGTCTTTAGGTGCCTTTTGGTAAACTCCAAGAGGGCTGTCATGTGCCTTTTATTGAGGAGTGGCTTCCGTTATGCCACTCTACCATACAGGCCTTATTGTTGGAGTGCTGCAGAGATGTTTGTCCTTCTGGAAAGTTCTCCCATCTCCACAAAGGAGCTCTGTCAGAGTGACCATTGGGTTCTTGGTCATCTCCCTCGATTGCTCAGCTCTAGGAAGAGCCTTGGCGATTCCAAACTTCTTCCATTTAAGAATTATGTTGTCCACTGTGTTCTTGGGGACCTTCAATGCTGCATTTTTTTGTACCCTTCCCCAAATCAAATCAAATCAAATTTATTTATATAGCCCTTTGTACATCAGCTGATATCTCAAAGTGCTGTACAGAAACCCAGCCTAAAACCCCAAACAGCAAGCAATGCAGGTGTAGAAGCACGGTGGCTAGGAAAAACTCCCTAGATCTGGCCCAGATCTGTGCCTCGACATAATCCTGTCTCGAACCTTTTACAGACAGTTTTACGGCCAGCCATCCTCATGGCTTGGATTTTGCTCTGACATGCACTGTCAACTGTGGGACCTTATATAGACAAGTATGTGCCTTTCCAAACCATGTCCAATCAATAGAATTTACCACAGGTGGACTCCAATCAATTTGAAGAAACATCTCAAGGATGATCAATGGAATCAAGATGCACCTGAGCTCAATTCTGAGTCTTAGCAAAGGGTCTGAATTCTTATGTAAATAATTAATTTAGGTTTTTCATTTGCGATAAATTTGCCAACATTTCTATAAACCAGTTTTTGCTTTGTCATCATGGGGTATTGTGTGTAGATTGCTTAGGAAAATGTTTTATTTAATCCATTTTAGAATAGGATCCAAGATGGCGTAGCAGTCAGACGTCTTGTCGTGTCGTGTCCCTTGTATATATTCGTTTTTTTTCTTTGCATATCTTTTAAAACATTTTTCTAAACCTCAACATCTAAATACTCTCCTGCAACCCGCCTCACCCAATGTAGCGTGGATCTGCTTTTTTTCTAAAGTATTTATATTTACTTCGGATCCGGAACCCCTCAACTGAAGCTAGCCAGCTAACTACCAGCTATCAGTCAGCAAACCATTTCTAGCGGTCATTAGCTAACCTTTAGCTCGGAAAGCTCTCGCCAGTTCGAACAACGCGAGCATAATGGACCTATTATTTTTATCCCCGGATTCCCACCGCAAACGGAACTTTTTCATCTGGATCTTCACAACTAGCTAACTAGCTAACCGCAACCCCGGATGACTACTCCTGGCTAGTGTTCCCATCCACTTAGCTTGAAGCTAGCCCGGCCAGAGCTCCTGTGCTACCACTGAAGCATACTCCTGGGCTACAATATCCGGACCCACGACCGGTCTATCGATGTCACCGCATGAAGAGGCATAAACAGACGTAACCCCCATCGCAACGTCCCCCAAAGGCTAACTTTCTAGCCCTTGCTATCTGCTTGCTTGCTAATTTGGCCTGCTAACTGCTAGCTTGTTTAGCCCCGGCCTACTAACTGTTAGCTTGTTAGCACAGACCTGCTAACTGTCTGAATCGCCGCATCCCCAGCCAGCCCATCCACTCACTGGACCCATATTTACCTTCAATCTCTTTTCGATTTTTTATTTGATTATACCTTCCGGTAACCTGCCTCCCCCAATGTGATACGGAATCGCTATTATTTTTTATTTTTAGAACACATTCAAGAACCTCCAGAAGCTAACCAGCTTACTAGCTACAATCAATTTAGTCATTGTTAGCCACTGCTAGCGGCTTTTACCTTCAGTACAGCCAGCCAGTTTTTTTATTTATTTTTAGCCTGGATAATACTTGCCAGTCTAGCTTCCCTGTCCCATCCACCGCTGCCCCCTGGACACTGTGATCACTTGGCTACATAGCTGATGCCTGCTGGACTGTACATTAATCACGGTACTCCATTCTGTTTGTTTATGTTTTATCTGTCGGCCCAAGCCGAACTCAGGCTCTGTGTGTAGTTAATCCGACTCTCTCTGCCTAGTCAACGCCATTTTACCTGCTGTTGTTGTGCTAGCTGATTAGCTGTTGTTGTCTCACCTACTAGTTTAGCTAGCTCTCCCAATCAACACCTGTGATTACTGTATTCCTCGCTGTATGTCTCTCTCAAATGTCTATATGCCTTGTATACTGTTGTTCAGGTTAGTTATCATTGTTTTAGTTTACAATGGAGCCCCTAGTTCCACTCTTCATACCCCTAATACCTCCTTTGTCCCACCTCCCACACATGCAGTGACCTCACCCATTACAACCAGCATGTCCAGAGATACAACCTCTCTTATCATCACCCAGTGCCTGGGCTTACCTCCGCTGTACCCGCACCCCACCATACTCCTGTCTGCGCATTATGCCCTGAATATATTCTACCATGCCCAGATATCTGCTCCTTTTATTCTTTGTCCCCAACGCTCTAGGCGACCAGTTTTGATAGCCTTTAGCCGCACCCTCATACTACTCCTCCTCTGTTCCGCGGGTGATGTGGAGGTAAACCCAGGCCCTGCATGTCCCCAGGCACCCTCATTTGTTGACTTCTGTGATCGAAAAAGCCTTGGTTTCATGCATGTCAACATCAGAAGCCTCCTCCCTAAGTTTGTTTTACTCACTGCTTTAGCACACTCTGCTAACCCTGATGTCCTTGCCGTGTCTGAATCCTGGCTCACGAAGGCCACCAAAAATTCTGAGATTTCCATACCCAACTATAACATTTTCCGTCAAAATAGAACTGCCAAAGGGGGAGGAGTTGCAGTCTACTGCAGAGATAGCCTGCAAAGTAATGTCATACTTTCCAGGTCCATACCCAAACAGTTCGAACTACTAATTTAAAAAATTACTCTCTCCAGAAATAAGTCTCTCACTGTTGCCTCCTGCTACCGACCCCCCTCAGCTCCCAGCTGTGCCCTGGACACCATTTGTGAATTGCTTGATCCCCATCTAGCTTCAGAGTTTGTTCTGTTACGTGACCTAAACTGGGATATGCTTAACACCCTGACAGTCCTACAATCTAAGCTAGATGCCCTCAATCTCACACAAATCATCAAGGAACCCAGCAGGTACAACCCTAAATCTGTAAACAAGGGCACCCTCATAGACGTCATCCTGACCAACTGGCCCTCCAAATACACCTCCGCTGTCTTCAACCAGGATCTCAGCGATCACTGCCTCATTGCCTGCATCCGCTACGGATCCGCAGTCAAACGACCACCCCTCATCACTGTCAAACGCTCCCTAAAACACTTCTGTGAGCATGCCTTTCTAATCGACCTGGCCCGGGTATCCTGGAAGGACATTGACCTCATCCTGTCAGTTGAGGATGCCTGGTCATTCTTTAAAAGTAACTTCCTCAGCATTTTAGATAAGCATGCTCTGTTCAAAAAATGCAGAACTAAGAACAGATATAGCCCTTGGTTCACTCCAGACCTGACTGCCCTCGACCAGCACAAAAACATCCTGTGGTGGACTGCAATAGCCTCGAATAGTCCCCGCGATATGCAACTGTTCAGGGAAGTCCGGAACCAATACACGCAGTCAGTCAGGAAAGCAAAGGCCAGCTTCTTCAGGCAGAAATTTGAATCCTGTAGCTCTAACTCCAAAACGTTCTGGGACACTGTGAAGTCCATGGAGAACAAGAGCACCTCCTCCCAGCTGCCCACTGCACTGAGGCTCGGTAACACGGTCACCACCGATAAATCCATGATTATCGAAAACTTCAACAAGCATTTCTCAACGGCTGGCCATGCCTTCCTTCTGGCTACTCCAACCTCGGCCAACAGCTCCGCCCCCCCCGCAGTTACTTGCCCAAGCCTCTCCAGGTTCCCCTTTACAAATCCAGATAGCAGATGTTCTGAAAGAGCTGCAAAACCTGGACCCGTACAAATCAGCTGGTTTTGACAATCTGGACCCTCTATTTCTGAAACTATCCGCCGCCATTGTCGCAACCCCTATTACCAGCCTGTTCAACCTCTCTTTCATATCGTCTGAGATCCCAAGGATTGGAAAGCTGCCGCAGTATTCCCCCGCTTCAAAGGAGGAGACACCCTGGACCCAAACTGTTACAGACCTATATCCATCCTGCCCTGCCTATCTAAGGTCTTCGAAAGCCAAGTCAACAAACAGGTCACTGACTATCTCAAATCCCACCGTACCTTCTCCGCTGTGCAATCTGGTTTCCGAGCCGGTCACGGGTGCACCTCAGCCACGCTCAAGGTACTAAACAATATCATAACCGCCATCGATAAAAGACAGTACTGTGCAGCCGTCTTCATCGACCTTGCCAAGGATTTCGACTCTGTCAATCACCATATTCTTATCGGCAGCCTCGGTTTTTCTGATGACTGCCTTGCCTGGTTCACCAACTACTTTGCAGACAGAGTTCAGTGTTTCAAATCGGAGGGCATGCTGTCCGGTCCTCTGGCAGTCTCTATGGGGGTGCCACAGGGTTCAATTCTCGGGCCGACTCTTTTCTCTGTATATATCAATGATGTTGCTCTTGCTGCGGGCGATTCCCTGATCCACCTCTACGCAGACGACACCATTCTGTATACTTCCGGCCCGTCCTTGGACACTGTGCTATCTAACCTCCAAACAAGCTTCAATGCCATACAAAACTCCTTCCGTGGCCTCCAACTGCTCTTAAACGCTAGTAAAACCAAATGCATGCTTTTCAACCGTTCGCTGCACCCGCACGCCCGACTAGCATCACTACCCTGGATGGTTCCGACCTTGAATATGTGGACATCTATAAGTACCTATGGATCTGGCTAGACTGTAAACTCTCCTTCCAGACTCATATCAAACATCTCCAGTCTAAAATAAAATCTAGAGTCAGCTTTCTATTCCGCAACAAAGCCTCCTTCACTCACGCCACCAAACTTACCCTAGTAAATGACTATCCTACCGATCCTCAACTTCGGCGATATCATCTACAAAATAGCTTCCAACACTCTACTCAGCAAACTGGATGCTGTTTATCACAGTGCCATTCGTTTTGTTACTAAAGCACCTTATACCACCCACCACTGCGACCTGTATGCTCTAGTCGGCTGGCCCTCGCTACATATTCGTCGCCAGACCCACTGGCTCCAGGTCATCTACAAGTCCATGCTAGGTAAAGCTCCGCCTTATCTCAGTTCACTGGTCACGATGGCAACACCCACCCGTAGCACGCGCTCCAGCAGGTGTATCTCACTGATCATCCCTAAAGCCAACAACTCATTTGGCCGCCTTTCGTTCCAGTTCTCTGCTGCCTGTGACTGGACCGAATTGCAAAAATCGCTGAAGTTGGAGACTTTTATCTCCCTCACCAACTTCAAACATCTGCTATCTGAGCAGCTAACCGATCGCTGCAGCTGTACATAGTCTATCGGTAAATAGGCCACCCAATTTTACCTACCTCATCCCCATACTGTTTATATTTATTTACTTTTATGCTCTTTTGCACACCAATATCTCTACCCGTACATGACCATCTGATCATTTATCACACCGGTGTTAATCTGCAAAATTGTAATTATTCGCCTACCTCCTCATGCCTTTTTCACACAATGTATATAGACTCCCCCTTTGGTTTCTACTGTGTTATTGACTTGTTAATTGTTTACTCCATGTGTAACTCTGTGTTGTCTGTTCACACTGCTATGCTTTATCTTGGCCAGGTCGCAGTTGCAATTGAGAACTTGTTCTCCACTAGCCTACCTGGTTAAATAAAGGTGTTCTCAACTAGCCTACCTGGTTAAATAAAGGTGTTCTCCACTAGCCTACCTGGTTAAATAAAGGTGTTCTCCACTAGCCTACCTGGTTAAATAAAGGTGTTCTCAACTAGCCTACCTGGTTAAATAAAGGTGTTCTCCACTAGCCTACCTGGTTAAATAAAGGTGTTCTCAACTAGCCTACCTGGTTAAATAAAGGTGTTCTCCACTAGCCTACCTGGTTAAATAAAGGTGTTCTCAACTGGCCTACCTGGTTAAATAAAGGTGTTCTCAACTAGCCTACCTGGTTAAATAAAGGTGTTCTCCACTAGCCTACCTGGTTAAATAAAGGTGTTCTCATCTAGCCTACCTGGTTAAATAAAGGTGTTCTCAACTAGCCTACCTGGTTAAATAAAGGTGTTCTCAACTAGCCTACCTGGTTAAATAAAGGTGTTCTCAACTAGCCTACCTGGTTAAATAAAGGTGTTCTCAACTAGCCTACCTGGTTAAATAAAGGTGTTCTCAACTAGCCTACCTGGTTAAATAAAGGTGTTATCAACTGGCCTACCTGGTTAAATAAAGGTGTTCTCAACTAGCCTACCTGGTTAAATAAAGGTGTTCTCAACTAGCCTACCTGGTTAAATAAAGGTGTTCTCAACTAGCCTACCTGGTTAAATAAAGGTGTTATCAACTGGCCTACCTGGTTAAATAAAGGTGTTCTCAACTAGCCTACCTGGTTAAATAAAGGTGTTCTCAACTAGCCTACCTGGTTAAATAAAGGTGTTCTCAACTAGCCTACCTGGTTAAATAAAGGTGTTCTCAACTAGCCTACCTGGTTAAATAAAGGTGTTCTCAACTAGCCTACCTGGTTAAATAAAGGTGTTCTCAACTAGCCTACCTGGTTAAATAAAGGTGTTCTCCACTAGCCTACCTGGTTAAATAAAGGTGTTCTCAACTAGTCTACCTGGTTAAATAAAGGTGTTCTCAACTAGCCTACCTGGTTAAATAAAGGTGTTCTCAACTAGCCTACCTGGTTAAATAAAGGTGTTCTCAACTAGCCTACCTGGTTAAATAAAGGTGTTCTCAACTAGCCTACCTGGTTAAATAAAGGTGTTCTCAACTAGCCTACCTGGTTAAATAAAGGTGTTCTCAACTAGCCTACCTGGTTAAATAAAGGTGTTCTCAACTAGCCTACCTGGTTAAATAAAGGTGTTCTCAACTAGCCTACCTGGTTAAATAAAGGTGTTCTCAACTAGCCTACCTGGTTAAATAAAGGTGTTCTCAACTAGCCTACCTGGTTAAATAAAGGTGTTCTCAACTAGCCTACCTGGTTAAATAAAGGTGTTCTCAACTAGCCTACCTGGTTAAATAAAGGTGTTCTCCACTAGCCTACCTGGTTAAATAAAGGTGTTCTCAACTAGCCTACCTGGTTAAATAAAGGTGTTCTCAACTAGCCTACCTGGTTAAATAAAGGTGTTCTCCACTAGCCTACCTGGTTAAATAAAGGTGTTCTCAACTAGCCTACCTGGTTAAATAAAGGTGTTCTCAACTAGCCTACCTGGTTAAATAAAGGTGTTCTCAACTAGCCTACCTGGTTAAATAAAGGTGTTCTCAACTAGCCTACCTGGTTAAATAAAGGTGTTCTCAACTAGCCTACCTGGTTAAATAAAGGTGTTCTCAACTAGCCTACCTGGTTAAATAAAGGTGTTCTCAACTAGCCTACCTGGTTAAATAAAGGTGTTCTCAACTAGCCTACCTGGTTAAATAAAGGTGTTCTCAACTAGCCTACCTGGTTAAATAAAGGTGTTCTCAACTAGCCTACCTGGTTAAATAAAGGTGTTCTCCACTAGCCTACCTGGTTAAATAAAGGTGTTCTCAACTAGCCTACCTGGTTAAATAAAGGTGTTCTCAACTAACCTACCTGGTTAAATAAAGGTGTTCTCAACTGGCCTACCTGGTTAAATAAAGGTGTTCTCAACTAGCCTACCTGGTTAAATAAAGGTGTTCTCAACTAGCCTACCTGGTTAAATAAAGGTGTTCTCAACTAGCCTACCTGGTTAAATAAAGGTGTTCTCCACTAGCCTACCTGGTTAAATAAAGGTGTTCTCAACTAGCCTACCTGGTTAAATAAAGGTGTTCTCAACTAGCCTACCTGGTTAAATAAAGGTGTTCTCAACTAGCCTACCTGGTTAAATAAAGGTGTTCTCAACTAGCCTACCTGGTTAAATAAAGGTGTTCTCCACTAGCCTACCTGGTTAAATAAAGGTGTTCTCAACTAGCCTACCTGGTTAAATAAAGGTGTTCTCAACTAGCCTACCTGGTTAAATAAAGGTTAAATAAAAAATAAATAAAAAAGTAACGTAACATAATGTGGAAAAAGTCAAGGGGTCTGAATACTTTCCGAAGGCAATGTATCATATCACACTAGCTTCATATAATGTCATATCATATCAACTTCATATAAATGTATCATAATAGCTTCATATGACTTCATATCATATCAACTTCATATAACATTTTAGCTTCAGAAAACTTCATTTTCTATCTACTTCATGAAACTTCCTATAACATTACTTCCATATAACATCATATCATATTAACTACGTATAACTCCAAAACGTCATATTGTACTACCTTCATATATAAGTTCCTACCATATTATCTTCATGTAATGTCATATCAAATCAATTTCATATGTCATATCAACTTGAAATAACATATCATATTAGCTTCATGAAATGTCTTATATTAACTTCATATAACTTAACATCAAATCAACTTTCTTTAGCTCTGAAGTTGCATTCTAGTCATTCATTGAAATGGTTACATAATGTGAAGAAGTGATGTCTTATTCTTATTCTTTATTTTATTGCAGAAAAGCTTCTGGTTTCCACTGTTCTTCCACACTGCGAAGGAGATATGCATCTCACCTGAAGAAATCCAAAACAGTGATCATCTGGGAAATTGATTTTTGCTTTGTCATGCATTCAGGCAATCACCTGTAGAATTAGTTAAAGACCTAGGACTAGATTAAATTTTGTTTTAAATTGCATTGCTATTTTGTGTAAATGTTGCACAAAGATCAACAGTTTATTATAATCGCAGTAAATATGTCTTGTATTATAAACAAATTTCTATAGTTAGTGTTTGAGTAAGTTTGTTGTACAAAGGATTGGGCTCCAAAACTATCACAAATATGGCTTTGACTTCATTAAAGTAAATCTCAGAGTAATCTTCTCTGATTTGCTTTGATGTTGTCTTTATGAATAAGATACAGTTGAAGTCGCAAGTTTACATACACCTTAGCCAAATACATTTAAACTCAGTTTTGACCAATTCCTGACATTTAATCTTATGGCACGATCTTTGTCCCCATGTGCAGTTGCAAACCATAGTCTGGCTTTTTATGGCTGTTTTGAAGCAGTGGCTTCTTCCTTGCTGAGCGGCCTTTCAAGTTATGTCGATATAGGACTTGTTTTACTGTGGATATAGATACTTTGTACCTGTTTCCTCAAGCATTTTCACAAGGTCCTTTTCTGTTGTTCTGGTATTGATTTGAACTTTTCGCACCAAAGTACATCAAATTTCAAATCAAATTTATTTATATAGCCCTTCGTACATCAGCTGATATCCCAAAGTGCTGTACAGAAACCCAGCCCAAAACCCCAAACAGCAAGCAATGCAGGTGTAGAAGCACGGTGGCTAGGAAAAACTCCCTAGAAAGGCCAATACCTAGGAAGAAACCTAGAGAGGAACCAGGCTATGTGGGGTGGCCAGTCCTCTTCTGGCTGTGCCGGGTGGAGATTATAACAGAACATGGTCAAGATGTTCAATGTTCATAAATGACCAGCATGGTCGAATAATAATAAGGCAGAACAGTTGAAACTAGAGCAGCAGCACAGTCAGGTGGAAGTTGAAACTGGAGCAGCAGCATGGCCAGGTAGACTGGGGACAGCAAGGAGTCATCATGTCAGGTAGTCCTGGGGCATGGTCCTAGGGCTCAGGTCAGTTGAAACTGGAACAGCAGCATGGCCAGGTGGACTGGGGACAGCAAGGAGTCATCATGTCAGGTAGTCCTGGGGCATGGTCCTAGGGCTCAGGTCCTCCGAGAGAGAGAAAGAAAGAGAGAAGGAGAGAATTAGAGAACGCACACTTAGATTCACACAGGACAGCGAATAGGACAGGAGAAGTACTCCAGATATAACAAACTGACCCCAGCCCCCCGACACATAAACTACTGCAGCATAAATACTGGAGGCTGAGACAGGAGGGGTCAGGAGACACTGTGGCCCCATCCGAGGACACCCCCGGACAGGGCCAAACAGGAAGGATATAACCCCACCCACTTTGGCAAAGCACAGCCCCCACACCACTAGAGGGATATCTTCAACCACCAACTTACCATCCTGAGACAAGGCTGAGTATAGCCCACAAAGATCTCCGCCACGGCACAACCCAAGGGGGGGGGGCGCCAACCCAGACAGGATGACCACAACAGTGAATCAACCCACTCAGGTGACGCACCCCCTCCAGGGACGGCATGAGAGAGCCCCAGCAAGCCAGTGACTCAGCCCCTGTAATAGGGTTAGAGGCAGAGAATCCCAGTGGAAAGAGGGGAACCGGCCAGGCAGAGACAGCAAGGGCGGTTCGTTGCTCCAGAGCCTTTCCGTTCACCTTCCCACTCCTGGGCCAGACTACACTCAATCATATGACCCACTGAAGAGATGAGTCTTCAGTAAAGACTTAAAGGTTGAGACCGAGTTTGCGTCTCTGACATGGGTAGGCAGACCGTTCCATAAAAATGGAGCTCTATAGGAGAAAGCCCTGCCTCCAGCTGTTTGCTTAGAAATTCTAGGGACAATTAGGAGGCCTGCGTCTTGTGACCGTAGCGTACGTATAGGTATGTACGGCAGGACCAAATCAGAGAGATAGGTAGGAGCAAGCCCATGTAATGCTTTGTAGGTTAGCAGTAAAACCTTGAAATCAGCCCTTGCTTTGACAGGAAGCCAGTGTAGAGAGGCTAGCACTGGAGTAATATGATCAAATTTTTTGGTTCTAGTCAGGATTCTAGCAGCCGTATTTAGCACTAACTGAAGTTTATTTAGTGCTTTATCCGGGTAGCCGGAAAATAGAGCATTGCAGTAGTCTAACCTAGAAGTGACAAAAGCATGGATTAATTTTTCTGCATAATTTTTGGACAGAAAGTTTCTGATTTTTGCAATGTTACGTAGATGGAAAAAAGCTGTCCTCGAAATGGTCTTGATATGTTCTTCAAAAGAGAGATCAGGGTCCAGAGTAACGCCGAGGTCCTTCACAGTTTTATTTGAGACGACTGTACAACCATTAAGATTAATTGTCAGATTCAACAGAAGATCTCTTTGTTTCTTGGGACCTAGAACAAGCATCTCTGTTTTGTCCGAGTTTAATAGTAGAAAGTTTGCAGCCATCCACTTCCTTATGTCTGAAACACATGCTTCTAGCGAGGGCAATTTTGGGGCTTCACCATGTTTCATTGAAATGTACAGCTGTGTGTCATCCGCATAGCAGTGAAAGTTTACATTATGTTTTCGAATAACATCCCCAAGAGGTAAAATATATAGTGAAAACAATAGTGGTCCTAAAACGGAACCTTGAGGAACACCGAAATTTACAGTTGATTTGTCAGAGGACAAACCATTCACAGAGACAAACTGATATCTTTCCGACAGATAAGATCTAAACCAGGCACATTCATCTTTAGGAGACAGAATGCGTCTCCTTCCTGAGCGGTATGACGGCTGCGTGGTCCATGGTGTTTATACTTGCGTACTATTGTTTGTACAGATGAAGTGGTACCTTCAGGCATTTGGAAATTGCTCCCAAGGATGAACCAGACATGTGGAGATCCCCAATTTTTTCTGAGGTCTTGGGTGATTTCTTTTGATTTCCCAATGATGTCAAGCAAAGAGGAACTGAGTTTGAAGGTAGGGCTAGAAATACATACACAGGTACACCTCCAATTGACTCAAATGATGTCAATTAGCCTATCAGAAGCTTCAAAAGCCATTACATAATTTTCTGGAATTTTCCAAGATGTTTAAAGGCACAGTCAACTTAGTGTATGTTAACTTCTGACCCACTGGAATTGTTAAAAGTGAAATAATCTGTCTGTAAACAATTGTTGGAAAAATGACTTGTGTCATGCACAAAGTAGATGTCCTAACGACTTGCCAAAACTATAGTTTGTTAACAAGAAATGTGTGGAGTGGTTGAATTAATGACTCCAACATAAGTGTATGTAAACTTCTGACTTCAACTGTACATGCATTTAAATTGTGCTCTAACGCTCATAAATATGCCTTTGATTTCATTAAAGTAAACCTCAAACATAAAGCAATCTCTTTTTTTAATTGTCTTTATATGCATTACAATGGCAACGGCAATGTCTTCCAACTGCAAGAAGTCCTCTAGCAATGTCTGATCTTTTACTTATGTGTTTTGTTAGACAACTTTTTAGGCTTTCAAGGTGTTGGTCTGATGGGAATCTGTGACGTCATCTTGTTTGAGGAACAATAAATAACAAAAGAGGATAGCCCCAACTGTGCCATGCCATGAATTACCTGGACCACCTGTTGAGATGTGCCTCTTGTTAAGTAGCCTACCTGGTTAAATAAAGGTGTAATATATATATATATATATATATATATATATATATATATATATTTTTAAGTAAGTGCCATTTTACTAAAATAAAAAGCAATATATTTACATTCACCTATCAAACTGTTTACAGTAAACAGACATAAAACAACTATCTAGGTTTGTTGCATAAGTTATTAATAAATAGGTGTTAAAAAAAAGTATATTTTCTGTTGTTATCATCAGATGTAGAATTTATTGACTTTATATATATATTTTATATAAATATATATGTGAGTCAGCCTTTGGTCCATATATATATATATATATATAAAGCAAGATATATTGATGGGGTTCTGAAGGAGGTTTACGACACCTGTGGTATATGTGTGGCAATGGCGGAACAACAATAAAACTTGTTAACTATGATCGATGGTGTTGGTTGTTCTTGCTCACTGTAACTAACAAATCTGCACATTTCATCAACAAGCAATGTAAATTCACAAATATCAATGAATCTCTGTTTTCAGATGGTCAATCATGAACATATTGAAACAAACCCCAACAACTCAATGACTCAGTCTTTGGTCCATTCAAAATAGTAAATAGTGAACATTTCGAAACAACTCCCAACAACTCAATGAGTCCGTCTTTGGTCCATTAAACATCACCACTGAATGTTTCTAGAGGCCTACTGGCCCTCTCAGACCTGTTCAGTGTCTGAGACACTGTGTCCGAAGCTTCTGTCATACTCCTAGTATCTTCTGTCACATCCCCATTTGTTCTCGTTTTTTTTCCCTTTTGTGTCCAGTAGCAGTATGCCGATGTCCTGAGTGTCCTCAAACGTCTCCTGAGTTCTCAAAAGATTTTGTCTATTGCGCCGATACACAGCCCCATTTTCTTTCCTGACTGTATACGACCAAGGCGCAACCTCCTTTAATCCTATAGCCTTTCTATCCCATGAATCTGGACCCCGAATTTGAACCACATCCTGAGCTGCCAACGGTAACAACACTCTAGCAATTTTGTCATATTCTCATTTTTATCTTGACCTCAGCTGTAGGGCCCTATCCTTCACTAGTAATGGGCAGTCATTCAGACAGAAACTAGTCAACCTGGAACGCAACTTGCGCCCCATTAAGATTTCTGCAGGTGACCAGCCAAGTTCCAAGCGAGCTGCTCTGTAAGACAATAAAGCCAAGTATGGATCAGTCCCACTGTGCTGCCTTTTTTCTCTTTTTTTATTTCACCTTTATTTAACCAGGTAGGCTAGTTGAGAACAAGTTCTCATTTGCAACTGCGACCTGGCCAAGATAAAGCATAGCAGTGTGAACAGACAACAGAGTTACACATGGAGTAAACAATTAACAAGTCAATAACACAGTAGAAAAAAAGAGAGAGTCTATATACATTGTGTGCAAAAGGCATGAGGAGGTAGGTATACTGGTGTGCAAAAGAGAAGAAAAGTAAATAAATAAAAACAGTATGGGGATGAGGTAGGTAAAAATGGGTGGGCTATTTACCGATAGACTATGTACAGCTGCAGCGATCGGTTAGCTGCTCAGATAGCAGATGTTTGAAGTTGGTGAGGGAGATAAAAGTCTCCAACTTCAGCGATTTTTGCAATTCGTTCCAGTCACAGGCAGCAGAGAACTGGAACGAAAGGCGGCCAAATGAGGTGTTGGCTTTAGGGATGATCAGTGAGATACACCTGCTGGAGCGCGTGCTACGGATGGGTGTTGCCATCGTGACCAGTGAACTGAGATAAGGCGGAGCTTTACCTAGCATGGACGTGTAGATGACCTGGAGCCAGTGGGTCTGGCGACGAATATGTAGCGAGGGCCAGTCGACTAGAGCATACAAGTCGCAGTGGTGGGTGGTATAAGGTGCTTTAGTGACAAAACGGATGGCACTGTGATAAACTGCATCCAGTTTGCTGAGTAGAGTGTTGGAAGCAATTTTGTAGATGACATCGCCGAAGTCGAGGATCGATAGGATAGTCAGTTTTACTAGGGTAAGTTTGGCGGCGTGAGTGAAGGAGGCTTTGTTGCGGAATAGAAAGCCGACTCTTGATTTGATTTTCGATTGGAGATGTTTGATATGAGTCTGGAAGGAGAGTTTACAGTCTAGCCAGACACCTAGGTACTTATAGATGTCCACATATTCAAGGTCGGAACCATCCAGGGTGGTGATGCTGGTCAGGCGTGCGGGTGCAGGCAGCGAAAGGTTGAAAAGCATGCATTTGGTTTTACTAGCGTTTAAGAGCAGTTGGAGGCCACGGAAGGAGTGTTGTATAGCATTGAAGCTCGTTTGGAGGTTAGATAGCACAGTGTCCAAGGACGGGCCGGAAGTATATAGAATGGTGTCGTCTGCGTAGAGGTGGATCAGGGAATCGCCCGCAGCAAGAGCAACATCATTGATATATACAGAGAAAAGAGTCGGCCCGAGGATTGAACCCTGTGGCACCCCCATAGATACTGCCAGAGGACCAGACTGCATGCCCTCCGATTTGACACACTGAACTCTGTCTGCAAAGTAATTGGTGAACCAGGAAAGGCAGTCATCCGAAAAACCGAGGCTACTGAGTCTGCCGATAAGAATATGGTGATTGACAGAGTCGAAAGCCTTGGCAAGGTCGATGAAGACGGCTGCACAATACTGTCTTTTATCGATGGCGGTTATGATATCGTTTAGTACCTTGAGCGTGGCTGAGGTGCACCCGTGACCGGCTCGGAAACCAGATTGCACAGCGGAGAAGGTACGGTGGGATTCGAGATGGTCAGTGACCTGTTTGTTGACTTGGCTTTCGAAGACCTTAGATAGGCAGGGCAGGATGGATATAGGTCTGTAACAGTTTGGGTCCAGGGTGTCTCCCCCTTTGAAGAGGGCGATGACTGCGGCAGCTTTCCAATCCTTGGGGATCTCAGACGATATGAAAGAGAGGTTGAACAGGCTGTAATAGGGGTTGCGACAATGGCGGCGGATAGTTTCAGAAATAGAGGGTCCAGATTGTCAAAACCAGCTGATTTGTACGGGTCCAGGTTTTGCAGCTCTTTCAGAACATCTACTATCTGGATTTGGGTAAAGGAGAACCTGGAGAGGCTTGGGCGAGTAGCTGCGGGGGGGAGGCGGAGCTGTTGTCGAGGTTGGAGTAGCCAGGCGGAAGGCATGGCCAGCTGTTGAGAAATGCTTGTTGAAGTTTTCGATAATCATGGATTTATCGGTGGTGACCGTGTTACCTAGCCTCAGTGCAGTGGGCAGCTGGGAGGAGGTGCTCTTGTTCTCCATGGACTTCACAGTGTCCCAGAACTTTTTGGAGTTGGAGCTACAGGATGCAAACTTCTGCCTGAAGAAGCTGGCCTTAGCTTCCCTGACTGACTGCGTGTATTGGTTCCTGACTTCCCTGAACAGTTGCATATCGCGGGGACTATTCGATGCTATTGCAGTCTGCCACAGGATATTTTTGTGCTGGTCGAGGGCAGTCAGGTCTGGAGTGAACCAAGGGCTATATCTGTTCTTAGTTCTGCATTTTTTGAACGGAGCATGCTTATCTAAAATGGTGAGGAAGTTACTTTTAAAGAATGACCAGGCATCCTCAACTGACGGGATGAGGTCAATGTCCTTCCAGGATACCCGGGCCAGGTCGATTAGAAAGGCCTGCTCACAGAAGTGTTTTAGGGAGCGTTTGACAGTGATGAGGGGTGGTCGTTTGACTGCGGCTCCGTAGCGGATACAGGCAATGAGGCAGTGATCGCTGAGATCCTGGTTGAAGACAGCGGAGGTGTATTTGGAGTGCCAGTTGGTCAGGATGACGTCTATGAGGGTGCCCTTGTTTACAGATTTAGGGTTGTACCTGCTGGGTTCCTTCATGATTTGTGTGAGATTGAGGGCATCTAGCTTAGATTGTAGGACTGCCGGGGTGTTAAGCATATCCCAGTTTAGGTCGCCTAACAGAACAAACTCTGAAGCTAGATGGGGGGCGATCAATTCACAAATGGTGTCCAGGGCACAGCTGGGAGCTGAGGGGGGTCGGTAGCAGGCGGCAACAGTGAGAGACTTATTTCTGGAGAGAGTAATTTTCAAAATTTGTAGTTTGAACTGTTTGGGTATGGACCTGGAAAGTATGACATTACTTTGCTGGCTAGCTCTGCAGTAAACTGCAACTCCTCCCCCTTTGGCAGTTCTATCTTGACGGAAAATGTTATAGTTGGGTATGGAAATCTCATAATTTTTGGTGGCCTTCCTGAGCCAGGATTCAGACACGGCAAGGACATCAGGGTTAGCAGAGTGTGCTAAAGCAGTTAGTAAAACAAACTTAGGGAGGAGGCTTCTGATGTTGACATGCATGAAACCAAGGCTTTTTCGATCACAGAAGTCAACAAATGAGGGTGCCTGGGGACATGCAGGGCCTGGGTTTACCTCCACATCACCCGCGGAACAGAGGAGGAGTAGAATGAGGGTGCGGCTAAAGGCTGTCAAAACTGGTCGCCTAG
The DNA here is from genome assembly GCF_002021735.2 of Oncorhynchus kisutch. NCBI lineage: Eukaryota > Metazoa > Chordata > Actinopteri > Salmoniformes > Salmonidae > Oncorhynchus > Oncorhynchus kisutch. Next base: position 156,911 of record NC_034190.2, on the reverse strand, counting down.
AGCGTTGGGGACAGAGAATAAAAGGAGCAGATTTCTGGGCTTGGTAGAATATATTCAGGGCATAATGCGCCGACAGGGGTATGGTGGGGTGCGGGTGCAGCGGAGGTAAGCCCAGGCACTGGGTGATGATGAGAGAGGTTGTATCTCTGGACATGCTGGTTGTAATGGGTGAGGTCACCGCATGTGTGGGAGGTGGGACAAAGGAGGTATCAGGGGTATGAAGAGTGGAACTAGGGGCTCCATTGTAAACTAAAACAATTATAACTAACCTGAACAACAGTATACAAGGCATATTGACATTTGAGAGAGACATACAGCGAGGAATACAGTAATCACAGGTGTTGAATTGGGAGAGCTAGCTAAAACAGTAGCTAAAACAGTAGGTGAGACAACAACAGCTAATCAGCTAGCACAACAACAGCAGGTAAAATGGCGTTGACTAGGCAGGGAGGGTCGGATTAACTACACACAGAGCCTGAGTGCGGCTGGGGCCGACAGATAAAACATAAACAAGCAGAATGGAGTACCGTGATTAATGGACAGTCCTTTACAATTTGCACACCTTTTACAGCCTTTCCATTACTTTTAGGATATAGCAGACTAGAGGTTATATGTCTGAACTCATAATGCTCTGCAAACATCTTAAACTCACTGCAAGCAAACTGAGGTGCATTATCAGAAACCACCACTAGGGGAATCCCATGCCTAGCAAAAAATGATTTCAAGCGCAAAATGACAGTCTTTGCTGTTGTGCTGGACAAGACTGCAATTTCAGGGTAATTTGACAAGTAGTCGAGAGTCAACAAACAGTCCTTACCATTGCAGTGAAACAAATCGACTCCAACCTTCTCCCAGGCTGTGGTGGGTACCTCTCCCTTACCCATGGGCTCCTTGGGCAGTCTATAATGAAATTTGAGACATGTGCCACAATTTCCCACCATTTGCTAAATGTCAGAATGTATATTGGCCAATAAAGGGACTCTTTGGCCCTCCGCTTACATTTCTCAGCTCCCAGATGTCCTTCATGTACTATCTTTAGCATCTCCTGACACATTGAAGTAGGTAGCCATTCTGTTATTCTTCAACAGCACACCATTTACCCCTGACAGCTCTGCGCTTAGTGGGAAGTACTGCTTACAAGAGCCTTTTTGCCAGCCATTTTCCAGATTATGGAGCACCTTGCAAAGATTGGGATCTGTTGTGGTCTCTTCAGCTATTCTCCTTAGTTGCTGCTCAGAAACAGGAAGTGACTCCATGACCATATACACATGCAAGGCAACCTCCTCCACCAGAGACTCCTGACGGAGGCTGATTTGGGCCACCACCATCTTCTGCTACCACCAAAGATGACCGAGGCACATAGGTTAGAACAAAATCATAGCATTGCAATCTCATCATCATCCTTTGAAGACGATGAGGCATGTCATTCAGATTTTTTTTTCTGTTTCTACAATCACCTTTGGTAAGCCATAAATCTAACAGTGAAACTTTTCAGAACCAACGACCAACCCTAGGCACTCCTTTTCTATTTGACCATAACACTTCTCAGCATCAGTCAAAGAACAGGCCGCATAAGCCACATGCTTCCACATTCCTTGCTGCTCCTTGAAACAGCACTGCTCCAATGTCATCTTTGGAGGTGTCCGTGGACACCTTGGTAAGACTGTCAGGTAAAAAAAAAAGGTTTGCACTGGCTCCTCAGCCAAAATGTTCTTTACATTGTTTCACTGTTCCACGAGAACTCTTGTCCTGAAGTTCACTGTTTTAGCTGACAGATTTGGTACAAACCTCCCCAAATAATTGACCATACCCAAAACACGCTGAATGCCTTTCCTATTTGTGGGATTAGCCATCTCCCTCACAGCTTTGACAACAGAGAGTAGCAGCGGTGTAAAAGGGGGGGTCAATGCAAATAGTCTGGGCAGCCATTTGATTAGATGTTCAGGAGTCTTATGGCTTGGGGGTAGAAGCTGTTTTGAAGCCTCTTGGAACTAGACTTGGTGCTGTGGTACCGCTTGCCATGCAGTAGCAGAGAGAACAGTCTATGACTAGGGTGGCTGGAGTCTTTGACAATTTTTAGGGCCTTCCTCTGACACCACCTGGTATAGAGGTCCTGGATGGCAGGAAGCTTGGCTCCAGTGATGTACTGGGCCATTCACATTGCCCTCTGTAGTGCCTTGCCGTCGGAGTCTGAGCAGTTGCCATACCAGGCAGTAAATCAACCAGTCAGGATGCTCTCGATGGTGCAGCTGTGGAACCTTTTAAGGATCTGAGGACCCATGCCAAATCTTTTCAGTCTCCTGAGGGAGAATAGGTTTTGTCGTGCCCTCTTTACGACTGTCTTGGTGTGCTTGGACCATGATAGTTTGTTGGTGATGTGGAGACCAAGGAACTTGAAGTTCTCAACCTGCTTCACATCAGCCCAATCGATGAGAATGAGGTCCAAACCTCACCTCACAGGTCCTCTTTTTCCTGTTGTCCACAATCATTTCCTTTGTCTTGATCACGTTGAGGGAGAGGTTGTTGTCCTGGCACCACATGGCCAGGTCTCTGACCTCCTCCCTATAGGCTGTCTCGTCGATGATCAGGCCTACCACTGCTGTGTCATCGGCAAATGTAATGATGGTGTTTGAGTCTTGCCTGGCCATGCAGTCACGAGTGATCAAGGAGTACAGGAGGGGTCTGAGCACGCACCCCTGATGGGCTCCTGTGTTGAGATTCAGTGGCGGATGTATTTTTACCTACCTTACCACCTGGGGGCAGGAAGTCCAGGATGCAGTTGCAGAGGGAGGTGTTTAGTCCCAGGGTCCTTTGCTTATTGATGAGCTTTGAGGGCACAATGGTGTTGAATGCTGAGCTGTCATCAATGAATAGCATTCTCACATAGGTGTTCCTTTTGTCCAGGTGGGAAAGGGCAGTGTGGAGTGCAAGAGAGATTGCATTATCTGTGGAACTGTTGGGGCGGTATGCAAATTGGAGTGGGTCTAGGGTTTCTAGGATAATGATGTTGATTTGAGCCATGACCAGCCTTACAAAGCACTTCATGGCTACAGACGTGAGTGCTATGGGTCGGTAGTCATTTAGGCAGGTTACCTTAGTGTTCTTGGGCACAGGGATTATGGTGGTCTACTTAAAACATGTTGTTATTACATACTCGGAAAGGGAGAGGTTGAAAATGTCAGTGAAGACACTTGCCAGTTGGTTAGCGCATGCTCGCAGTACACGTCCTGGTAGCCTGTCTGGCCCTGCGGCCTTGTGAATATTGACCTGTTTAAAGGTCTTACTCACATCGTCTGCGGAGAGCGTGATCACCCAGTCTTCTGGAACAACTGGTACTCTCATGCATTTTTTCAGTGTTATTTTCCTCGAAGCGAGCATAGAAGTAGTTAAGCTCATCTGGTCACTGGGCAGCGCTTCCGTTTGTAGTCTGTCATGGTTTGCAAGCCCTGCCACATCCGACAAGCGTCAGAGCCGGTGTAGTTCAATTTGATCTTAGTCCTGTATTGAAGCTTTGCCTGTTTGATGGTTTGTCGGAGGACAAAGAGGGATTTCTTATATGCTTCCTGGTTAGAGTCCCGCTCCTTTAAAGCGGCAGCTCTAGCCTTTAGCTCAGTGCAGATGTTGCATGTAATCTATGGCTTCTGGTTGGGGTACGTACGTAGGGTCACTGTGGGGACAAAGTCATCGATGACGCCAATGACAGATTTATTTTCATTATTCTTTTTTTATTTAATTTAACTAGGCAAGTCAGTTAAGAAAAAATTCTTATTTACAGTGATGGCCTACGAACAGTGCACTGCCTTGTTCAGGGGCAGAACAACAGCTCGGGGATTAGTCCAACGCTCTAATCACTAGGCTATCTGCCACCCCATGTGATGTGGTGGGCTCCTCAATGCAACTGGAGGAATGCCGGAACATATTCCAATCTGTGCTAGCAAAATAGTCCTGTAGCTTAGCATCTGCTTCCTCTGACCACTTTTTTATTGATCGAGTCACTGGTGCTTCATGCTTCAATGTTTGAATCAGGAGGATAGAATTATGGTCAGATTTGCCAAATGGAGGGCGAGGGAGAGCCTGGTATGCGTCTCTGTGTGTGGAGTAAAGGTGGTTCAGAGTCTTTTTCCCTCTGGTTGCACATTTAACATGCTGATGGAAATGTATAAAACAGATTTAAGTTTCCCTGCATTAAAGTCCCCGGCTGCTAGGAGCGCCTCCTCTGGGTGAGCGTTATCTTGTTTGCTTATGGCGGCATACAGCTCATTCAATGCGGTTTTAGTGCCAGCCTCAGTCTGTGGTGGTATGTAAGGCAACACCCCCCTGAAATGTACAAAAATGAATGGGAAGTCACTGGCACTGGACAAACCATATACACGGTGTCCAATACCACTCAATTCGGCGTTGTTTCATTCAAAGTTGATTGCAAATGCCATATGGCAAAAGCCAGGTGTAACACTTTAAAAATCCAACAGATGGCAAGTGCGCTCCACCGTGGTTTTTCATAATGCAAATGTAACACAAGTCAACATACAAAAGTACAATTTTGAAAAACTGAAAAAAAATTCTAAAACGTATCTCCCCCTTATTAAAAAAGTGCTTTCTGGACCGTTTTTCGAAACTCATTTGATTTTTTTTGTCAATTATACGTGCAAGAACTGTATGAATAGACTTATGTCCAATTTTATTATCATACATTTTTTTTTTACTTGTGCATAAGGCATATGTTTTGTCCATTTGCAATATGATTTTATAGGAAGTCAAAAGTCACAATTTTTTGGCCAAATGCCATAAGAAATGTCCAAATGCAATATGAAAGATTTGAAAATGCCAAATCAGGATGTTATGTCCATTTGCCATGTACCATCATGAATTTGAAATACACGTGCATTTGCAATATGTTTCAATGGGCATTTACCATCACGAATTTGCCATGCTCAAAAATCGTGCAGAAATACAAAATTGACGGGCCTGATGAACACAGGATGGCCGGGCAGTGATAGTGGTTCCTCTTCATCGCTCATTGTGTTAATTTCATCATGTCCATTTGGTGATGTTTTTTCACTGTTGAATCATATTGCAAGTGCACGTACATTTGTAATATGTTTCAATGGGCATTTACCATCACGAATTAGGCATGCTCAAATATCCTGCAGGAATGCGAAATTTACTGGCCCGATGAACTCGGGATAGCTGGGCAGGGATTCTGGTTCCTCTCCACCACTCGTTGGGGTTGATTTCAGAATGTCACTTTGGTGATGGTACCTCACTGTTTAAACATATTGCAAATTCACAAAAGTCACCAGCAAGTCACCGTCCATCAGTCAATTAGATATCATTCTGACACCAAACTGATACAAACTGACACCACACCCACTTTTTCCAACTCGTTTAGAAGCCAACTATCACATACTTCAGAGCTGGCCCAAAATTCACAATGCCTTCTGTTCAAACCATAATAAAAACGTAAAACACATAGTTATGTTCTAGCTGCGGGTTCAGTTCTGAAATTATGTGTAGGCCTATGTGAGGCGACCCCGAATCCCAAGTTTCGGCTCGATAGGTCATTTGGTGCCCGAGCAAGACCCTAATTGGTGCTTTTTTAGCTCGAACAAAGGTAACTATTTGCAGGCACTGTCTTTCTTTACGCACCCCAATGTGTCCCTCCTTCCAAGCTGTGTGTGTGATTTAGTTTTTCTTAGAAATTTTATGGGAGACATGACTGATTTACAGTTCATGAGGGTTGCCTAATCACACATATGAAGTTTTGAAAAGATCTGACCTTTTTAACCCTTCGAAACAGCACCTATGACACCATTTTAAGGCACTTCCGGTTGGCACAGGAAGCTGAAAGTGAACACATTTCCTCTTTGGGGTAGGCAATTATAGAATTTTGAGTTTGAAGTCTTTACGTTAAGAACTGACTTATTTACGGAGGGTTTAGTGAGTGTGTGTTATTTCAGAAAACACAGAAAATCACAGAAATCTCACAGAGCTCCGAAGCACACTTTAAAAAGATTCATATGAACATGCTGCAACTGGATCTGTAACTGTTTTTTTTTTTTTACTATTTTTGAACATCACCAATTTGACAATGTACGATTTCTCTTAAATGACGATAGATAAATGGCTAGTTATTTTTTAATTGGCACCGTAGGTTCCTTTACTTTGATGTGAAGCGGAAAAATTATTGCTCTATTTTCATTTTGGACCTTTAATCCCAGAAAAATGGCCATAACTCAAAAACCGTTCAGGCCTAGACACCATCTTGTTCGGGGCCAACTGCCCATTATGCCAAACCTATGCTCACCAAGTTTCGGCTTCGAAATATTTTCCGTTTAGGAGATAATGCCACATCGTGATTTGTGATGTTTGTACATTTGCAATATGATTCCATTCGCCCTCTTGTGGGATTTACCGGGACAGTGGAAAAATGACCAACATTTGATTATTTTATCAAACGGAAACCGAGTGTCCGAGAGAGTTAGTTTGATGACTTCCTGGAAGGTCCGGCCCTGCCGCACGGCCCGATGCAGTCCGCAAATTTTACAAACGTTTCCGGACGTCTAGTAAGGGACCGTATAAACTATATTGGTAGATAGTGTGGTCTACAGCTTATCATGAGATACTCTACCTCGGCGAGCAATAGCTCGAGAACTCCTTAGATATCGTGCACCATCTGTTATTTACAAAAATACATTTTCCGCTGTCCCTTGTCTTACCAGATGCCGCTGTTCTATCCTGCCGGTGCAGCGTATAACCAGCCAGCTGTATGTTTATAGTGTCGTCGTTCAGCCACAACTCTGTGAAGCATAAGATATTACATTTTTGAATGTCCTGTTGGTAGTTTAAACTTCCGCGTAGGTCATCGATTTTATTTTCCAAAGATTGCACCTTTGCTAGCAGAATGGAAGGAAGTTGGAGTTTATTTGATCGCCTACGAATTCTCAGAAGGCAGCCCCCCCTTTGACTCCTTTTTCTCCGCATTCTCTTCACGCAAATCACATTGATCTGGGCATGTTCCCGGGAAAGTGGTACATCATTCACGTCGGGCTCGTCAGACTCGTTAAAGGAAAAAAGGATTCTGCCAGTCCGTGGTGAGTAATCGCAGTCCTGATGTACAAAAGTTATTTTTGGTCATAAGAAACGGTAGCGGCAAATTTATGTACAGAATAAGTAAAAAAAATCGAAGTTACAAAGAAACAAACAAAAACCACAATTGGTTGTGGACACGTAAAAGGTCAGCCTTCTTCTACGGCGCCATCTTATCAACACTGACACAAACCTTTAGTCTCAATTGCTTGGCCATTGTACGCTTTGAGAGGGACAGCCTTTTGCATGATGACTGGTTTGTGCTTTAACTCATGAAAATCCCTCCTATTTATTAGGTTGGCTTTAGCTCCGGTATCCAGCTTTAAGGTCAAAATTGTACCATTGTACTGTGTTACAAGTATTGTAAATACTCCACTAGTGGTACAATCCAGTGGTCACTAGCTACAGTTTAGACCTGTGATGGTTCTTGCCCGTCCTCCATGCAATCCACAGTGCCCACAAACAAATCACCTTGTTCATTCTCCTCCATTTCAATGGTGTGAACATTATGTTTCCCATACTTACTTGTCCTTCGCAAAACACATATTTCCAAAATGACTTTTTCCCTTGCACTTGTAGTAACATTTCCCAAAGGCAGGACACTTCCTGATCTGGTGCCTGGTGCCACACCTGTTACAATCATATTGCTTGTGAATCATTTAATCAAAGTCCTTTTGTTTGTGGCTCCTTTGCTCATAGCGCCCCCTCGTGTCCTTATCTACAAAATCCACTGCTGCACTCTTCACCTCCATAGCAGTGTTGGCTGGTGTGGAGCTAAAGGTTTTAATTGTTAGTTACTGAGAGCAAGAACAACCAACACCATCGATCATAGTTACGTTTTAATGTTATTCCGCCATTGCCACACATATACCACAGGTGTCGTGAAAGAGTGTTGTAAACCATCACTCAGAACACCATCAATACACCCTCCTCTCCTTTCAAACTAGTTAATCACAGTGCTCCCCTCCTCTCCTTTAAAATTGGTTAATCACAGTGGCTCCCCTTCTCTCCTTTAAAACTAGTTAATCACAGTGGCTCCCCTCCTCTCCTGTAAAACTAGTTAATCACAGTGGCTCCCCTCCTCTCCTGTAAAACTAGTTAATCACAGTGGGTTATAAAAGTTAAGAATTTAAGACAAAAAAAGCCATAAACTGATTAAACTATATTGAAACCATTAAAACCATCACAAGTTGTAATGGAATTGTTGTTGTTTTAAGTACAGTACCAATTTCTGAGGGACTAAAACTGTCATGTTTATTTTAATAAACAGAGTATACTTGAATAATAGGACTCAAGTTTTGAGTACTGTGTTACAAGTATTGTAAATACTCATGTGTCCCTGGGTGGGATCAAACCATGTCTCAAAAAATGGCAAAAAAGGTCAAATAAGGTCACCAAAATTGTGGTACGACTGTACAAAACTGGCCCCCACGTGACAGACACTGATCCTCAACACTACACTAAATAGGACTGAGGGTGAGAGGTCAGGGAAAAGATTGCACAAGGTGCCTCAAGCCCACAATCAATTATCAAAAGTATTCACTAGGATGTCAGTTTCAAAAAAGTTCCTATACTGGGGGGCGGGACGAGGGTACAACTGTTACAGGCTTTTGTTTTTCCGTTTATGTTTTGAGGTTGGACTTTTAGCACGTATAGCATTTTACCACGTAAGGCACACAAATTGATGTCACCTCATCAGTCATTATACGTTACACCTGTGCTGGCTGCCATCTCGTTAGTGGAAAGTGTGTCATCTGTGTTGGCCCAGGTGCTATTTAGGAGTGGCTGACCCAGTGCTCCAGTGGAGCGTGAGAGATGTTGGGGAGAGCTACAATTCACATCAGCTGAGGTGCAAATTCAAGCTCAACCTATATAGGGTTGAAAGAAGTCTGAGTTTTGGTTTCCCCTGTTTTGCTCCATATTATTTTTACTCCCTGTCCTAAGTAGTTGTGGGTTTTTCTTTTAGTTTGCCTTACTAGTGGCTTTGCCAACTTTCAGTGAGCACCCACATAGGTGCTGTTGAGCACCCCTTTCTGTTATGTTTGGTTGTCAGTGATTTTCTTTATTAGTTCCCTTTTGTTTTGAGCAACATTTTGAGTTAGGGTTAGGGTGAGTCTTGTGGGAATGTAACATAATGGGGGCTTGCCCGGGATTTTGTTTCCCATGAGTACGGTAGTCCCTCGAGTCACCTACTCTGAAGCTTTGATGTACCCAGATAAATACACTTAGGTAGAGTTTTTCACTGACATCGAACTTGATTGGTGTAATCAGGCTAATAAAATAAAACCATGGACTTTAAGTAGGAAGCATTTGTGGAAAACCCTAGATGGGCGATACTAGATAAATGTACAAAAGTGAATCTGCTCATCATTGTAAAGCATTGTGACATGAACCTGGCATCTGGTGATCCAAAAGCAGTAGTCAGAGTGGATCGGTGCTGCTTTGGTGGAGAAAATCCTTCCGGCAAGGGAGGTGGCAGAATACATCCTGTAGATGTGTAACTAAGGCAGTTAGAACTAAAGATCAAGTTGGAACAAAACAAATTTGAGCTCGAGCAGAGAAGGAGCCAAAAAATGAAAATGTGCTGCCAGACTATAACAAGAACAGTGTGCTCATGTCATTTGATTTAAAAGAGCACAACAGAGAGCTCTGGAAGCACTCCGAATCAATCAGGCCATCCTGCACCCTCAAGAGTTTGATATTGGTTGAAACAGCCAACTTGTACCGCCTTTTCAATAGATTGTGGATGTATATTTTACTCTGAGCGGATTGCCTCTTCCCTAAAATGCCCACAAGATATGTCACTGTTCCTCAAGTGTTCTGGTGGGAAAAGCTCAGTGAATATCCTTCTGTCTTAAAAGTTGGTCCCAGAAGCACACAGACAACAGTTCCGTAAATGATGAAACACAGAATCAAAGCCATGTGGAGTTCAAAGGAACAAGCATGTCTTTTTGATTGGTGGTGTGGTTCTCAAGAGGTCACGGACCTTGAGGATTTAACTTCGCAGTTCAAGAATCATGGTGACAGGTGTGCGTAATCAGCAGTCTGGTGACCTAAAGGCCAGAGCGAGTATACGTGACGGAACTCCCCCACCCCGGATGCTCGGCTCCGGGCGCAGGTTGAGGGACGTTCCCAAGGATCAGCACGGTTGCCTCCGTAGAGGCACAGGAACCTGCAGAGCCTACCAAGTCTTGAAAACCTGATACGCTAGCTGAGGCATCCACAGTAGACTCGGCCACAGACACTTGACCCGCTAACCTAGTCTTGACACCATAAAAGCCTGAATAGCCGGCTGAGGCATCCTCGATTGCTGCGGCAGCAGAACCCAGACACAACGTCACCTACAACACAAAACACTCCCTGATGCTTCCTTTTTGAGGCGTTATTCTGTAACGATGTACACTGAGTCAGTAAGCAAGTTCAGGGTGTGAATACATTAAATAAATAAACAAACAGCGCACCAACATGAAACAGAAACAATAACGCCTGGGTAAGGAACATTAGTCAGCACACGATGGTCAAGTATTCTGCTGAGCCCTAACAGGTATTAAGGGTGATAATTATTTATTTCAATAAATTCAACTTAAGTGCACAGAATGTAATAGTATTAATTGAATAATGTTGAGTGAGCAGTTTGGGCAAGAGAGCATTTGCAATAGCTAAAGAGATTTCTCTTGAAAGAAATGTTACCCTTATCCTAAGTTGTGGGGTAGGTTGGAAAAACGTGTTCAGTCCATTATTTACCTAGGAAGGAAATGGGCAGTTGGGTGAAAAGGGTGTTTGTTGTCTTTATAGAATTCCTTAGGGACATAAAGTAGGCTTGGAAAAGATAAACAGGTATCTTATTATGAACCCTAGGAATAAGGCAAAGGTGTTCTATGCGGTGACATGGTACAACCTAGTGAGAAGTAGATAGGTGTTATAAAATTGTTTATTTTCTTGGAAAAAATATCTATTCCTGCAGATAAAAAATAATAATAACTTGGTCCACAACTGAGTGATCAATGGACTGGTAAAACATTAGTCAGCACACGATGGTCAAGTATTTATCAATATAAAGAAAGTGGATGCATGTCCCTTTTTGTGTAAGGGTTAATACCTTTTGTCCCTTTTTGTGTAAGGGTTAATACCTTTTGGACCTTTTTGTGTAAGGGTTAATACCTTTTGGACCTTTTTGTGTAAGGGTTAATACCTTTTGGACCTTTTTGTGTAAGGGTTAATACCTTTTGGACCTTTTTGTGTAAGGGTTAATACCTTTTGGACCTTTTTGTGTAAGGGTTAATACCTTTTGGACCTAACATCCAGAAGTTACAGAATATGTTGAGGGGAAATATCCCTTTTGATATTGAAAGGGAATATGTTCCCTAATGTTTTTTGGTCTTAGATTGTAACACGAAGATAAAACAAAGAGGGGGAGTTGCCACAATGGGAGCAGAAAATGGTAAGGAGCCGTGTCTGCCTGATCCACTGACCGGTCATGTTAAGTTAATTAAGGGAGTCATAGTTGCTCTTGCCGTAACCTGCGCTTCCTCGATATTTACATACTTAGAAATAGGAGCACGGGCGACTACAGGAGTTCCGCCGGTCGGATTTCTTCACTTTGACATCCTGTTGCGCCAAACCCGGCGAGCCTGACACTTCTACATTATGTAGGCTGTGCATCAGCCGCCTTCCTCCCAACCGTAGGCCTTACTTATCGCGCTTCAACGACGATGCAACACACTCGTGGGCTTCAAAGTTCCCTTTTCACTCATATCTAGCTTTAACCCAGCCTTAGTTAAACGAGCGGATGTTCGGCGTAATCAACGGACTTCCCTACTAATGGGCCCTTCGGAACGCTCCATGTCAGTGATGGAAAGTGGGGTAAAGTTGTACTTCAATGGTTCCCTTGATCCAGCCTGTACTCATTGGAGCTAACCGCGCTTGAGACGGTGTGAGGCGGCCAGGAGCAAAAACGCCCTATTAGTTGGGCCCAATGGAGAAACCCTGGGAGGACCAGGCTCCTTGGAGTGTTCCTTCCTCTGAGGCTGTACTGAGTCAAGATAAGATTTCGCCAGTGGTATCAGGAAGGTCATCCTGTGTTACTTAGCTCAAGGTCGCCCTTACTAGTCCCCCCTCTTTCGTTATCACTCTCAGCTCCTTGGTTACCGCCCATCCCAGTTTTTCGGCTTCCTCTGCGAGGAGCTCGCAGATGAGGTCATGCCTCCTCAATCTGGCCTGTTTCACCCCTGGGCACTGCCCTAGAATGTGGGACACCATTTCCAGCATGATGCTTTTTCTTTGTTGCGTAAACGTTCGCCCTTACCTGCAGGGCCGCCACAAAGTGCCGCTGCCTGAATCCTACGGCCGACGGGTCTGCAAGCCAACTGTTTCTGATTTCGTCTTGATGGAATGAGCCTATTCCATCCCCTTGCACTGGCAGGGATGCTCAGCCCTCAAATTCTCTGCGTCCCCAGTTTCAGGGGTTTCTGCGATTCTTTTTTTTTTTTTTTTTTTTTTTGGCGCTCCCTCTAGCTTGGGCCATCTTCCCCAGCTGGCGTGGCCTCCACTTTTGCCTCCTGCTCGCTCCCATCATTTCTCGTATTTGTCTTGGGGCATTATATCTGACGACACTGAACGATTGAATATCCTCCGCGCCTGCATCACACGTTCACTATGCCCAGCCCGCTGTCTCTATTCCTGGGCATAGAGTAGGCCATCGCACGTGGATGGTGGTAGGCGCAGCCACCCTTTCACTGTATTCTTTATCAACCCATCTAGGTAGGCAAGTTCGACTTTCCCCATGGTTTACCGTGTAGATCACCCGGGGGACGGCCAATGAGTTGAGTATGGTCACCTTCTGGCTGGGTTTCAGGGCCACATTGTCGATCTTATTGATCCACTATACCATTTGTCCTCCCAGGTCCGGCTTTGCAACTCCCATCCATGGGTTCACTTTCATGCCCAGGTACTTTTCTGTTTTGTCTGAGTCGATTAGGTGTAGCTTTTCTCATCCAATTGCCCATTCCTGGCAGTTACTGACAGTGAATGCCGCACTCCCACGTCTCACCATGAACTCATGGCACTTTGGTTGCACGCGCAGACCCGCTAGTTTGCAAAATGTTTCTACTATATTGATGTTGTGCTGCATGCCCGCTCATGTGCACCAGGTCATCTGCGAAGGCTAGGGTGGTTACCTTCTTCCCATCGAAGAAGGTAACGCTGATGCGTTCCAGTTGGTTAATTAGTGGGTCTACTGTAAGTTTGAAGAGGAGTGGGGACAACGGTCTCCCTGTTTCACTCCCGTTTTCATTTCGATGGGGGGGGCGAGCGATACTGTGTCAAACGCCTTTTGAAGTCGATTAATACCAATGCAAGTTCGTTTCGCTCTTTCTTGCTCTGGTGCAGGATTCCATTTAAGCCCCATTGGGTTCTTCGCATCCTGGAGTGGCGATAAAGCCCCTCTGCCTGGGGTTGATCGGAAAGACTTTTTCAAGCCTGCCCGTTAGTATTCTTGAGAACAGTCTCAGGATCATGGATCCGATTGTGATTGGTCTACATCCGTCGATTTCCATGAGCTCTTCGTCCACCATTGATTTGGGGATTAGTGTTGTCCGGCCTTGGTATTTTGCCCGGTAGTTGCCACGCTGCGAACATTCCCGCCAGTTTCTCCCCTTTCGTGTCCCATTCTAACAGCCTTTTCCTGTTAATTCAGCTGCGATCGGGTAGCTGAAGTGCGCATTGTCTGCCTTGTTCGACTATTGGAATTGCCCCAACCCGCAAAAATTACCGGGTTACATTCGGCCTCAATCGGGATACAGCACTCCCGCTGTCAGCTCCCCAAGCTTCCCTCTGTCCCCTTCAAACAATGCTGCTTGAACTTGTCTCTTATCGCCCACCCCGATTGTGGTTTCGGAGGTACCTTGGGCCGCCACTTTTTTTATTTACCGTTTCCCTACTTCCTTTCCAAGTAGCCATGTAGACACTTCGCTTTCGCCCTGTGGAGTTGGCCCCACCTCGCTCCTTTCCTCCATGTGTTCTCTCAATGCCTTCTCTACACCCGTTATCACGGGGGGGGGGGGGCTACCGTGGGCGGCCCTTTCTCCCTTCCCCCCCATGGGGAACTTGGTTTGAATGCTAGTCTCGTACTGGTTACTACCTGGGCTCCCGAGACGGAAAGCAGTGGTAGATCCTGCTCGCTCGACCTATCGGTGTCCGGATACACCCACCGTAGGTGCCAGTGTTGATAGCCCAGTCTGGTCACTCTGGGAGGAGACGCATGGTTGTCAAGTAGCTAGGACTCGTCAAATGGCTCAGACATCGTTACGCAATCTTTTCACCCCGGAGCTGATGGCTAGGTGGGGTTGGGGAGGTTGCCCTCCACCCTGGGTGAGAGGTCATATTTCGCAGAAGGGTCTAAGAGCGAGGCTTCCGTGCGCTCCGACACCACCGAAGCGGCGGTTGGGCTGGGGAGACATTAAACCCCCGCCTGCGCAGTTGACTGGGCGATACTCAAGCTGCATAAAAATGTGAGACCATTTCGGAAATTCCCGGTTCATCGGACACCCCCAGTCCCCTTCGGTAGCGGCCGACTCACCTGCGGCAAAGAGGAAGTGCGGGGAGCCAGGCTATGACCGGAGACACCCGCGCCGGGGCAGGGGAGAGGCGGGAGGTATGGGACCCCCTACCCAACCCACGGCGTACAGGGGCAGAGACTCCTTATCAGTTGGGCCCAATGGCAAGACCTTGGGAGGACCAGGCTCCTTGGAGTGGCCGTTTCTCTGAGGCTGTATTGAGTCAAGACGAGATTTCGCCAGTGGAACCTGGCTCACTGCTGGCACCTTTTTTTGCTGTCAGGAGGTGCATCCTGTGTCGCAGCCCTTTTCTTTTTATGGCACGGCCCCATTGTTTGGACCTTAACCTGTCTAGGACACAGGTTCCGCTAACGGGAACCCCCCCCAACATCCCGCTGAAAAGGCAGCGCGGGATATTATTATTATAATTTTTTTTTTTTATATATTTAACTTTCACACATTAACAAGTCCAATACAGCAAATGAAAGATGCATCTTGTTAATCTACCTATCGTGTCGGATTTTTTTTAAATAATGTCTTACAGCGAAAACACAACATATTTGTCAGATCACCACCAAATCCCAAAAAACGCACAGCCATTTTTCCCAGCCAAAGAGTCACAAAAGCAGAATTAGAGAAAATGAATCACTAACCTTTTGATAATCTTCATCAGATGACACTCATGACATGTTACACATCTTTTTGTTTTGTTCGATAATATAGCATATTTATATCCACAAATCTCGGTTTACATTGGCACCATGTTCAGAAATGCCTCAAATATCGGTGTCTTCGAAAGTCGGAGGACTTTCTTGATTAATGAAAACATTCTTGGCAAATGCTTTCACTTTCGTCCGTCTTGCTCCGGTCTAAGAATTTCACCTCTAGCGGCACAATACGAATGCCCCCGGCCATCCCTCTTAATCATGGCCCCAGTTCAGAAGAAAAACCCTAAACCCCGGACAGGCCAAACAGGAAGAATATAACCCTACCCACAAAGCTCTACACAATATTGTGCTGCTGATGCCAGGTGCCATAGCAGTCTCTTTCTACTGTAAAGTGAGTATCAACAGGTATATACACTGCTCAAAAAATGAAAGGAACTAAAATAACACATCCTAGATCTGAATGAAATTCTTATTAAATACTTTTTTCTTTACATAGTTAAATGTGCTGACAACAAAATCACACATTTATCAATGGAAATCAAATGTATCAACCCATGGAGGTCAGGATTTGGAAAACCACACATGTGCCTGTATGACCTCCCTACAACGCCTGGACATGCTCCTGATGAGGTGGCGGATGGTCTCCTCCCAGACCTGGACTAAAGCATCCGCCAACTCCTGGACAGTCTGGTGCAACGTGGCGTTGGTGGATGGAGCGAGACATGATGTCCCATATGTGCTCAATTGGATTCAGGTCTGAGGAACGGGCGGGCCAGTCCATAGCATCAATGCCTTCCTCTTGCAGGAACTGCTGACACACTCCAGCCACATGAGGTCTAGCATTGTCTTGCATTAGGAGGAACCCAGGGCCAACCGCACCAGCATATGGTCTCACAAGGGGTCTGAGGATCTCATCTCGGTACCTAATGGCAGTCAGGCTACCTCTGGCGAGCACATGGAGGGCTGTGTGGACCCCCAAAGAAATGCCACCCCACACCATGACTGACCCACCGCCAAACCGGTCATGCTGGAGGATGTTTCAGGCAGCAGAACATTCTCCACGGCGTCTCCAGACTCTGTCACGTGTGTTCAGTGTGAACCTGCTTTCATCTGTGAAGAGCACAGGGTGCCAGTGGCGAATTTGCCAATCTTGGTGTTCTCTGGCAAATGCCAAATGTCCTGCACAGTGTTGGGCTGTAAACACCCACCTGTGGACGTCGGGCCCTCATACCACCCTCATGGAGTCTGTTTCTGACCGTTTGAGCAGACACATGCACATTTGTGGCCTGCTGGAGGTCATTTTGCAGGGCTCTGACAGTGCTCCTCCTGCTCCTCCTTGCACAAAGGCGGAGGTAGCGGTCCTGCTGCTGGGTTGTTGCCCTCCTACGGACTCCTCCACGTCTCCTGATGTACTGGCCTGTCTCCTGGTAGCGCCTCCATGCTCTGGACACTACTAGCTCGCATTGATGTGCTATCCTGGATGAGCTGCACTACCTGAGCCACTTGTGTGGGTTGTAGACTCCGTCTCATGCTACCACTAGAGTGAAAGCACCGCCAGCATTCAAGTGACCAAAACATCAGCCAGGAAGCATAGGAACTGAAGTGGTCTGTGGTCACCACCTGCAGAACCACTCCTTTTAAAATGTCTTCTAAAATTGTGTGTACATCTGTATATCTAGACTTAGATTTCCCTGACTTAGTCACCATACTGATTGATATATAAACAGCTGAATCTACGTGTTTACCAAACAATGCTGTGCGTAATATGCATAGCTCCTTCCGGTATAAAACTTCAATAGCGAATGACTCTCTTTATGCCGGAGTTTACTACATGGGTTGGTCTTCCAACACAACTATTGCATATTGCCGTTTACCTCTGCTTGTTGAGTTAAAATACAGTCATAAAGTGGTCATATCATTGGTGCACAGTGATGTTTTCTTTCAGTCAATATGTCCCGCAAAATGGCCCATCACGTTTGGTTGTGTTACAAACAAAACAAAAATGACAGTCCACGTTTTGTGTGGGTATTTACCATGGAATGAGACGGAATTCACGACAAGCGGTTCACAAAATGTTTCATCAAACAAAAGATCATTCATTGTGTAACAATGAGCATTGGGATTGCAAACTGACGAAGACCGTCGAAGGTAAACTATTTATTTTAATGCAGTTTGATTTTGTTATTTTGTTTTTTTAGGGGGCTCTATCCTCAGATAATCGCATCGTATTCTTTCGCAGTAAATCCTTTTTCAAATCTGACAACGCAGTTGGATTAGCAACATTATAGGCTTTCGATACATGTGAGACACTTGTATTTTAATGACTGTAGCGATCACCGTATGTTGTGGAATTTCAGCCCGCTACCGGGTTCCGTGCGCAGAGAGGTTAAGGGTTAATGCCAGGCTTGCACAGATTGGGAGGACCTCAGGAATGTTCCTGAGGTCACATTGTATTTCTCACCCTAAAGGTTCTCCCACTGTCACCCAAAAGCAAATGAAAATTAGGGTCAGGCTTCATTATGGGCCTCCTTTTTTTTATGGTCAAGCGGGGCATCTCGTTGAACTCTGCACAGCCTAGAGATTATGGTAATACCATTGCAGGCACTTGAGTCTTTAAACTCTTGGAACTAACCATCCCGGATCCGGGAGAATTGTCATCAACTACACTAATTAGCATAGCGCAACGGTTAGAAAATATTAATATCAAATCAAATTTTATTTGTCACATACACATGGTTAGCAGATGTTAATGCGAGTAGCGAAATGCTTGTGCTTCTAGTTCCGACAATGCAGTAATAACAAGTAATCTAGCTAACAATTCCAAAACTACTACCTTATAGACAAGTGTAAGGGGATAAAGAATATGTACATAAAGATGTATGAATGAGTGATGGTACAGAGCAGCATAGGCAAGATACAGTAGATGGTATTGAGTGCAGTATATATACATATGAGATGAGTATGTAAACAAAGTGGCATAGTTAAAGTGGCTAGTGATACATGTATTACAATGAGATGCACCTGTACTGACCTAGCCTTCTGGATGATAGCGGGGTGAACAGGCAATGCTACCTAATAATGTTTACATACCCTACATTATTCCTCTCATATGTATATACTGTACTCTCATCTACTGCCAGCTTTGATGCACCTGTACTGACCTAGCCTTCTGGATGATAGCGGGGTGAACAGGCAGTGGCTCGGGTGGTTGTTGTCCTTGATCTTTATGGCCTTCCTATGACATCGGGTGGTGTAGATGTCCTGGAGGGCAGGTAGTTTGCCCCCGGTGATGCGTTGTGCAGACCTCACTACCCTCTGGAGAGCCTTACAGTTGTGGGCGGAGCAGTTGCCGTACCAGGCGGTGATACAGCCTGACAGAATGCTCTCGATTTGTGCATCTGTAGAAGTTTGTGTGCTTTTGGTGACAAGCCGAATTTCTTCAGCCTCCTGAGGTTGAAGAGGCGCTGCTGCGCCTTCTTCACAATGCTGTCTGTGTGGGTGGACCAATTCAGTTTGTCTGTGTGTATGCCGAGGAACTTAACTTACTACCCTCTCAACTACTGTTCCATCAATGTGGATAGGGGGGTGTTCCCTCTGCTGTTTCCTGAAGTCCACAATCATCCTTAGTTTTGTTGACGTTGAGTGTGAGGTTATTTTCCTGACACCACACTCCGAGGGCCCTCACCTCCTCCCTGTAGGCCGTCTCCTTGTTGTTGGTAATCAAGCCTACCACTGTTGTGTCGTCCGCAAACTTGATGATTGAGTTGGAGGCGTGCGTGGCCACGCAGTCGTGGGTGAACAGGGAGTACAGGAGAGGGCTCAGAACGCACCCTTGTGGGGCCCCAGTGTTGAGGATCAGCGGGGTGGAAATGTTGTTGCCTACCCTCACCACCTGGGGGCGGCCCGTCAGGAAGTCCAGTACCCAGTTGCACAGGGTGGGTTCGAGACCCAGGGTCTCGAGCTTGGAGGGCACTATGGTGTTAAATGCCGAGCTGTAGTCGATGAACAGCTTTCTCATAGGTATTCCTCTTCTCCAGATGGGTTAGGGCAGTGTGCAGTGTGGTTAAATATTCATGAAATCACAAGTGAAATAGTGAAACACAGCTTAGCCTTTTGATAATCACCCTGTCATCTCAATTTTGAAATTATGCTTTACAGCCAAAGCAAGACAAGCGTTTTGTAAGTTTATCGATAGCCTAGCATAGCATTATGTCCAGCTAGCAGCAGGAATTAATCAAATTAATTGTTTACCTTTTGATCTTCGGATGTTTTCACTCACGAGACTCCCAGTTAGACAGCAAATGATCCATAAAGATTTTTAGACCCAAAATACCTCCATTTGTTGGTCATGTTATGTTGAGAAATCCACTGGAAATGGCGATCATGACAACACCGGGAAAAAAATCCAAATTATATGCATATTCTAGCATCTGGTCGAGAGATAGGCAGTTTACTTTGGGAACGTTATTTTTCCAAAAATAAAGAGTGCCCCCTAGCTTCAAGAGGTTACGGTATGGAATCGTTTAAGCCAAGTGTATTTCTCCTCCGACATCGCACTCCCCGAAGCTATAATTCGTTTTGTGACTTGAAACACAGAGCTGAAAACCCCCACTTTCCTAGGTTACTTCCAGAAAATCCCTCTCTAACCATCATCACTGGGGCTCGTCTAGTGCCATTAAATACGGCCAACCTGCTGGTCATGAGAGCCACTAACCTCCGCCTGTCATGGCAGGTTGCTCGGACCTCCAGTCTGCTGAGAACCGAAGGAAGAGCTTGAGCACTTAGCTGGACAAACCGCCTTAACTCTGCAGCGCCTGCACTGGGTCTGCCGGGAATCACGATCAATCTTTGCCAAGTAGAGTAACACCAATCTAATTGCACTGGCTTTAGCCCGCAGACGTTTAGGCTTAAACTCAATAAGATATTTCAGGAAACGTCGAACATCAGAGCAGTACATTTAAGTCTTCAACTTGGCTATACCACCCAGAAATGACTAATTATCCAGGAAACACAGTCCATCGGCCTTGCCCTCTGACATAACACGTAGGAATCCCCTTACTCTGGAAACACTACTGCGAGTTATCAATTCGATTCAATGAAGGGTGCTCATATTCAGTCAAATTGCATTCTCCTCACCCGCAAATTAATTTCTCTGTTGAAGTCTCCCCGACGGTTACAAACCTGGTTACCTGAGCTGCCCTGATTCGGCCTGATGTCTTGTGGTAGAATCCTGGCAAGCTTTCTCCCATTCGATAGTCCCAAACTTAAGGGCATGGGCGGACTTGAAATGTTTGTCTATCTGCACAATATTCTGCTTAGAACAGAGCCCACAATCACGTTTTTTCCTGGTATTCATAGCTTCTTTTTCCTGCCTTTCCAACGTCCTAACCCTAAGAAGTTAATGAGTAATTGCAGTCCTGATGTCCAGAAGTTATTTTCGGTCATAAGAGACCGTGGCGGCAACATTATGTGCAAATAAACGAACAAAAAACAATCGGTTGGGGGCACCATTTTACAACTGCCTTCGGTACTTGTTCTTTCATCAGATGCAAAACTCCCCCACATCACAAGCCAGCTAGCAAGACAAGATACATGTATTTTAGAAAACTATTGAAATGATAGTGTTGTACTTGGTATGAAACCTTTGTAGATTATTGGCATGCTTTTCCAGTAGTGGAAATGAAGAATCTTCAAAGTTTAAGAAAAGCTGGTTGAACGTGTCGGTAGTACACATCCAACTACTGAAAATGTAGAACAAAAATATTTACCAGGTGTATTAACTTCTTGCGTCGAGCAATCCCGTATCCGGGAGCGTAATCATAGCCTCAAGCTCATTACCATAATGCAACGTTAACTATTCATGAAAATCACAAATGAAATGAAAAAAATATTCACTCACAAGCTTGGCCTTTGTTAACAACACTCATCTCAGATTTTCAAAATATGCTTTTCAACCATACTCTTACACAAATGCTTGTAGCTATTGATAGCTAGCATAGCATTAAGCCTAGCATTCAGCAGGCAACAACAAGAAAAGCATTCAAATAAAATAATTTACCTTTGATGTTCAGATGTTTTCAATGAGGAGACTCTCAGTTAGCTAGCAAATGTTCAGTTTTTCCAAAAAGATTATTTGTGTAGGAGAAATCGCTCCATTTTGTTCATACGTTTGGCTAAGAAAACCCCCAGAAAATTCAGTTATTACAACGCCAAACTTTTTTCCAAATTAACTCCATAATATCGACAAACATGGCAAACGTTGTTTAGAATCAATCCTCAAGGTGTTTTTCACATATCTATTCGATGATAAATCATTCGTGGCAGTTGGGTTTCTCCTCGGAAGCAAATGGAAAAATACATGCGACGGAGGACACCAAGCGAGCACCTGGTAGATGTAGTGTAAAATGGTCAATCTTCCAATGATATGCCTACAAATACGTCACAATGCTGCAAACACCTTTGGGAAACAACAGAACGTGTAAGCTTATTCCTGCCGCATTCACAGCCATATAAGGAGACATTGGAACCTTATACGCCTTCAAAATCTGGGGCATTTCCTGTTTGAAATTTCATCTTGGTTTCGCCTGTAGCATCAGTTCTGTGGCACTCACAATTATATGCATAGTCGAGCATCTTTTCGTGACAAAATATCTTGTTTAAAACGGGAACGTTTTTTTAATCCAAAAATTAAAAGAGCGCCCCCTATATCGAAGTTCAATCGTATTCAGAACCAGATTGTAGTAAATATACTTACTGCATCTTCCTCCTCGTATAATGAAACATTTGCCACTTGCAAATGTCCCTGTCCAGTTGCTTAACACCGATGACAGTCCATTTCTCATCAATTGGCAACTTGCACACCTCCCTTGAGCGCCATTTGTTCAGCTCCAATTGGAACTGTGACATACCAATAAAGCAAATGTGACAGTTTACTTAAGGTTATATTTTTTACAACTCCAGCCCTTTGGAGAAGTTTCAGCATGAGCAGAGACTCCGGACTTAGTGTCATAGGTTCCAGGCGTGGAACAGATCAGTGGACATGTCTGTAAAACCTCTTTGGGCTATACGTGCTGCTAGCAACCATCCTCAACAACATCCTGTGAAATTCCACATTTTTAATGTTAAACATTCATGAAAATACAAGTGCCATACATCATTTAAAAGCTTAACTTGTTAATCCAGCCGCTTTGTCAGATTATAAAAAGGCTTTACGGCGAAAGCACTGCGAAAGGCCTGAAGACTAGAGGATGTCGTCGTTTAATTTAAGTCTCGTTTGGGGTTACCTGAATTTGTAGTTGGTCTAACGCTTCCGTTTGACATATATAGAGCAGATGAACAAACTACAGCAACGACTCCAACATATGTTCTGTATTGGTAGAGCAAATTGGCAGTTATGTGCACTTCCGCACACATTGGTCGGCAGAGTTTAACCATAGCAGGCCTTGAGTCTGGTGTGGGGTGCTCCAGGGCCCAGAGGCTGGCCTCAAAGTTATTGAACACACAGGTTGGGTCCCTAACGGCCTCAATGAGATTGTTCTAAACTTTTATTCTATGATGGTTTGATGACGGACCTAATGCCTTTCGTTTCTTGTGATTTGAGTTTGGTTTTGTCTGGTCTGTCCTTGAGATAATTATCTGCCCTCTTATTTATGCACATGTAATAAAGCACTTATCGGTTTATAAAGTAGATGTGTTGGTGTTACTTTGCCACAAGACGAACTCAATGTTGCTCACAAATAAATCACTGACAACTAAACAAAAGGGGTTCTGAAAGACACCCATGTGGGTGCCCAGTAGGTTTGCCTAGGAAAAGACTAACTAAAAATACCCACAACAACTTAGGATACGGAGCAAAACAAACAAGGAAAAACTAAACTCAGACCTCTTTCAAACTTAACTTGAGCTTGTAATCGCACCTCAGCTGATGTGAAGTGTAGCTCTCGCCAACATCTCTCAGGCTGCACTGGGCCGGCCACTCCTAAATAGCACCTGGGCCAACAGGTGAAACACTTTCCACTAACGAGATGGCAACCAGCACAGGTGTAACACATAATGACTGACGAGGTGACACCAATCTGTGCACAGTACATGCTAAAAGTCCAACCTCACAACATAAAGGGAAAAACAAAAGCCTGTAAAACCTTCCTTGTTTTTCCTATATTTATGTTGGACAAGTGTTCTTATCACCACCAGAAAACATCCATTGCATAACAATCAACTTAAATGCCTCGCTACTTATGCATAGCCTTTTCCAATGTAAACTGTCAATTTATTAGATTTTTTTTCACCTTTTTATTTAACCAGGTAGGCTAGTTGAGAACAAGTTCTCATTTGCAACTGCGACCTGGCCAAGATAAAGCATAGCGATTTGACACATACAACAACAGAGATACACATGTAATAAACAAAAGTCAATAATACAGTAGAACAAAAAAACAAGTCTATATACAGTGTGTGCAAATGAGGTAAGATAAGGGAGTTAAGGCAATAAATAGGCCATGGTGGCGAGGTAATTACAATATAGCAATTAAAACACTGGAATGGTAGATGTGCAGAAGATGAATGTGCAAGTAGAGATACTGGGGTGCAAAGGAGCAAGATAAATAAATACAGTATGGGGATGAGGTAGGTAGATAGCTGGGCTATGTACAGGTGCAGTGATCTGTGAGCTGCACTGACAGCTGGTGCGGGAGATATGAGTCTCCAGGTTCAGAGATTTTTACAGTTCGTTCCAGTCATTGGCAGCAGAGAACTGGAAGGAAAAACGACCAAAGGAGGAATTGGCTTTGGGGGTGACCAGTGAGATATACTGGAGAGATACGTTTCAAAAACTCTCATCCCACTGGAACGAGTGCAACCAAAACAGTACTCATCTCAAACAGCAAAAACGTACATTTTAAAATAAATTGTGAGCCAGGGCTGAACACAAAACTTATGAACTGCCCACCCTCGAGACAAATCCGCAACCAACTTGTCCTTACCATGGACATGTCTGATTTCAAGGGGAAATTCCTGTAATATTTGTATTTATTATGGATCCCCAGTACTCTTCCTGGGGTCCGGCAAAATGAAGGCAGAGGAAAGTTACTACCTTACTGCAGAGCTTCTTTGTCTTTTCAGGATTCACTCGATGTTTGATTAAAGCAGTGCAACAATGTCAACTTTTTCCTCGGGAGACAAATATGCCAAAATACATAAAGGTTTTTCTAGAATCTACTCAACCGTCCAACCGGCACAGGGTGTATTGGGCTTTTCTCGTACTCTTGAGGAAGACTATACAGTGCATTCAGAAAGTATTCAGACCCCTTGACTTTTTCCACATTTTATGTTACAGCCTTATTCTAAAATGGATTAAATTGTTTTCCCCCCTCATAATTACACATAATTACAAAGCAAAAACTGTCTTAGAAATGTTCCATAAGTATTCAGACACTTTACTCAGTACTTTGAAGCACCTTTGTCAGTGATTACAACCTCAAGTCTTCTTGGGTATGACACTACAAGCTTGGCACACCTGTATTTCTTCTCTGCAGATCATCTTAAACTCTGTCAGGTTGGGTGGGGAGCGTCGCTGCACAGCTATTTTCAGGTCTCTCAGATCGGTTTCAAGTCTGCACTCTGGCTGGGACACTCAAGGACATTAAGAGACTTGTCCCGAAGCCACTACTGCGTTGTCTTGGCTGTGTGCTTAGGATCATTGTGGAGTCACTAAACTGGTAGCTGGATGACAAATAATCCAAAAAATTATTAAACAGATTCCAAATCTCTACCATACAAATAACTCCATAAGGCATAAATTGGGGTAAGCTAAGGATTTACGAAAGGCAAAACTAAATAAATAAACTAAGGTATAAACCAACTGAATTGCTCCGCTCATCTAGTGGCCATTTATTGTTACTGCTTGCCACATGGAACCTTAATGTTGAAGTTTTTATTCGATTTTATTCATCCTTTAACTAGGCAAGTCAGTTAAGAACAAATTCTTATTTACATCGACGGCCTACCCCGGCCAAACCCTAACCCGCGCGACGCTGGGCCAATTGTGCACAATTGTGGGCCCAAACAATTGTCAGACTTGGATCCATAAAACAGTATGTTCTCCAAATGGCTTACAATTAATATTCATTCTAGAAACATAAAAGGAAAAAAAGGAAAAGCGCTCCTGACGTTTCACCATCATAGGCTTCTTCAGAGGAGGGGTTTGCCCAAAATTCAAGGGATTGTTAACAATTGGCCATGGGATCTATCCCTCAAGTCCACTAAAGGGTCCCCAGGAATACACCGGCTCCCTCTATTGGTTAATAGGACTCCTTTGTTCATCTGCTCTTAATAGGAATTCCTAACAGGTTCCAGTGCTAGAGTACATTTTAATTTTCATATAAAGGAAGGATATTGTTAAGGGAACATCTGTAGATGTAGATAACGGTCCCCTCAAAATGCAAAAAAAAATAACACAGGATGAAAACAAGAGAATTATAATAAAAACGAAGGGTGGTGAAGGTGGTAATTTTAATATAAGAAAATAGGGGAGAATATTAAAAAAATTTGCATACAGATATTTGTTGTAGGTTTAAGTAAGGACATCTGGATCTCACTAGAGGTTAAGGTTAGGCATGGGAAGGAGGAATGGGATAAGGATTAGGACAGACAATAGGAGAGGTTTTAGTAAAATTGTAGTGGGGTGGAGAGATGGATTATTTTGTGGTTCGAGTGTTGGATGAATGGGAGGGTGGCCAATGTGTTATTTTTAATTTTTAATGGTTCTTAAAAATAGTTTAGAATATCCTCTTCTAAGTTCATTGAATAGTGTATTTATTGCATAATCCAGGTCTTGTTTGCAAGATATCCTGTAGAACCGTGTGATTTTATTATTCCCTTAAATGTATGTTTAGGATGGTAACTATGTTTATGAAGTAAAGCATGTGTGTCTGTTGGTTTGAAGTAAACTCTAGTGTTTTCTGTGATTGATTGTTATTACTGAAAAAAACTTGTCTAAGAAGGTGACTTCTTGCGGATGAATTGTGTATTTAACCTTAACGGATGTATGGATGATGACTTGAGAATGTTGTAGCTGATCCATCCACCTGCAGGTAATAGTGATCATTGAATAAAAAGTAATTGCTGGTCAAGCTGGATTCTAATAATTGGAATATTTCTTTGTCCAGTCTAGTGTTGTCTGGGTATCCCTTGAAGATATTTCTAATTGCTTGTATTCCTGTTGCTGTATTTATATTAGCGTATAGGCTATCAATATCTATCGTGAATATGTGTGTGTGGGAGGGAACAACTATGGGTCCAATCCTCTCCATGAAGTGTCCCTGAGAAAGCTGGGGTGCCTGGTGGAGAGAGGGTTGATATGATGATCTATATATTGCGAAATGTTATAGGATTCACTATTGCAGTCTGATACAATCGGTCTGCCAGGAGGAACTTCAAAGGGAATTGTCCATGTCTCCGGTTCCTTGTGTACTTTTAACAGTAAGTAGAATAGTCTAGGTCGTGGGGTGTCTGTAACGTAGAGAAAGTCCCGTTGTTTTGCTGTGATGTAGTGTTGGTCATAGTCTTTTTATTATTGTCCTTAACTGTGTCTGTGTCTGGTTGTATACTGTTTTCTATTTGTTTATAATGTTTGGTGTTTGATAACTGTCTGTTGGCTTCATATTACTATTTTTGAACCTTTTATCTGCTGATTTGATTGTGTGGGTTATTTTTGAGTTGTTGTATTGCCTGTCTTTCTACGTGTGTGAGGTTATCCTCCCTATCTGTGAATCTGATGGTTGAAGTGTGTTCTTGTCTATTCTAATTAGTCTCCTGATTCTACCATCTATCTGGGAGGTTTTAGGTTCCCAGGTAGATGGTAAAGTAAATGGTTGGTGGTTGTCGTCTGAGTTGTAGTCAAAGTAGTCCAACAGTTTTAGTCTTCTATGATATTTGTGAGTGTCCCTTTGAAGTTCCTCCAAAACAAATTTGGTTTGGTGAGGGATGAATGTCAACCCTCTCTCCAGGAGCTGTGCCTGTGCTGCTGTGGGGATGATGGATTTGGAAATATTAGATGATAATATTAATGTTGAATGGCACCGGTTTCTGAGGAAGGAAAGATATTGAAAGACTTTCTATCTAGACTGTGGCTTGTGGTTAATGTAAATGTAACTGTCTACACCAGTGTTCAAAGATGAGGTCTGCTGTGGTGGATGTCCGTTGTGTGATATGTCTTGCAGAATTTCTAATAGGGTTGGGATGTTTGTGGTAATGTAACTTGATAATCTTGAGATTTCTCTTCTGCTGTAGAGTAAGAAGAGGTGAATGGCTGATGACAGGAATGTATATTGTTGCGTTTGGAAATGTTTTCTTTGTCCCCTTGTGCATAACTGTCATGATTTAATGATGTTTGAAATGGGTCGTGATCCTTGTTGTTCAAACCCACAAGAGAACAATAGTCGCCGTGTCTGTACTGTATTCTCCAGTACCCTTGTGAGATGATAGAATGTTTCCCCTGGGCAACTGTCGACTTGGATGTTGGGGTTATTGAATGGTGTAATCCGGTTGAGGTTTGAGTGTACTATGATGAGTGTGTAACCCTCAATGTTCCAATCTGCCACCTTGTGGGTTGTGGTTGGGGTTTAGGGTTTTTTATTTATTTTATTTCACCTTTATTTAACCAGGTAGGCTAGTTGAGAACAAGTTCTCATTTGCAACTGCGACCTGGCCAAGATAAAGCATAGCAGTGTGAGCATACAACAAAGAGTTACACATGGAGTAAACAATTAACAAGTCAATAACACAGTAGAAAACAAAGGGGGGGTCTATATACAATGTGTGCAAAAGGCATGAGGAGGTAGGCAAATAATTACAATTTTGCAGATTAACACTGGAGTGATAAATGATCAGATGGTCATGTACAGGTAGAGATATTGGTGTGCAGAAGAGCAGAAAAGTAAATAAATAAAAACAGTATGGGGATGAGGTAGGTGAAAAGGGTGGGCTATTTACCAATAGACTATGTACAGCTGCAGCGATCGGTTAGCTGCTCAGATAGCTGATGTTTGAAGTTGGTGAGGGAGATAAAAGTCTCCAACTTCAGCGATTTTTGCAATTCGTTCCAGTCACAGGCAGCAGAGTACTGGAACGAAAGGCGGCCAAATGAGGTGTTGGCTTTAGGGATGATCAGTGAGATACACCTGCTGGAGCGCGTGCTACGGATGGGTGTTGCCATCGTGATCAGTGAGCTGAGATAAGGCGGAGCTTTACCTAGCATGGACTTGTAGATGACCTGGAGCCAGTGGGTCTGGCGACGAATATGTAGCGAGGGCCAGCCGACTAGAGCATACAAGTCGCAGTGGTGGGTGGTATAAGGGTTTGTGTTAAAATAAACTGTTTTTTTAGGTGCACAGGCCTATTCCTATGTTCCCCTCCAATGTCCTAATAAAATGTTATTCAAAATGCGGTACCCTCCAAGAGTCGCTAGATGGGAGCATAAGATCATAAATAAAACAAAGATGGTAAAGAGTCTTAAAAGCAGTAGGCCAGGCCTCTAGAGGGCAGAATTTTCAGGTAGGTCATGAATAAACAAATGTATGCTCTAAAATCAATCACTCTTGGTTGTAGTACTATATATTAACAGGGAAACCTACACATATGATCCATAAAACCACCTTTTCTTTATTAAAATTTTAAATGTTGTATTCCAACTAAAAAAATGTTCAATCCCTCCAACCCCTCCCCACCGCCCTATCCATGTTTCTTATTTAAACCCTCTGGTGGTTTTTAAAACTCTGATCTAATTGCGTTCTGCTGTATCCCGGTCCACCCAGGACCCGATACACTGAGGTTGGTCATGGGGTGGACTTGAAAGTGATTAACCTGTACGGTCTGTAATTATGCTTGTTTGATGTTGTACAGATGTTGTTTCAACCGGGTTTCTATTGTATGTTTTGTTTGACCTATATAGTGTTTATTTCATATTGTACAGGTGATAACATGGATAACCTTTCCCTCAGCACCTTCAATGTTATCTGTGATTGGGGCAGAGGTGTCACTGGGGATTGGAAATTAATTTTCTCTGTCTAGTGGGTGGTATGGGGTTTGGTTGTGGTGGTACGTTACTGAACATTGCCTGAGGGAGTAAGTCTGAGATTTTTATTCTTCTTGAATGCTGAAATGATTCTGTAAGGTTGAAGCGGTGGGTTAACCTGTTGTGCTATGGAGAAGTTTTTTTATTGCTTGATGTAGGGGTCTGACTCTATATAAATCTTGATGAGGAAGGGTTGGGAGCGGGATACGAACCCGGGTTAGGATCGGGGGTAGGATGCAAACCCTGGTAAGGGTTAAGGTTAGAAAATGAACCATTGATATAGGTGGACTGTTTCCTGTCAGTTAGATATGACTGTACCCAATTCAAATGCTACCTCCTTAAAACCATAATGCATTAATTTAGTCAATTATTTAATGATCCACTAACTCAAATGTTGCACTGAAATCTAAAAATAGTACACCCACAAACCTGCCATTATCCATAGCATTGAGCCACTGGTCATTCATGTCAACCAATGCAGTGGTAGTGGAATGGTTTTTGCGATAAGCATGCTGATTGGCTGTAATCAGATTGTTCTTTTCCATGTACTCCCATATTTGTCTACTCACAATACCCTCCAATATCTTACTGAGTGAAGGGAGTAGACTAATTGGTCGACTGTTGGCAGGAGTAATGTGTTCTTTGCAGTCTTTCGGAATAGGACACAGTTTCGCATGCTTCCATACATTTGAAAACATCCCCTTTTCCAGTGACCAATTAAATATGTATTTCAGTGGAGCTGCAATCTGGGGAGCATCATAGCAAAGTAAAACATTGTTCATAAGATCATAACCTGTAGATTTACAATCGGGTAATAACTTAAATATGTTTCACACCTCCTCCACTGACACTGTTTGTAGACTAAAAGAGCAGATCTTGTTGCTCATAATATGATCATCCATCCATTGGACAATAGCTTGTTTGGAAGAATGTACGTTTACATTTTTGCTCAGTAAATACATTTTTATTTTGTAAAAAAATCTAATCATTGACAGTATCAGCTGGTTTTGTTATTGTTCTCCCGCCAACCCCACACTAGATGGGCTTGATAAGATAGATGTACCAAGTAGGTATTCCATACCTTTTTTAGAATCAAAAGCATTTTTGTAAAATAACATGTTTTTTTTACATTTAATTTAACTGCATAATTACATAATGTTCTATATTTCTGTTAATCAATTTCTAGTTCTGGTTTGGCTGCTAACTTTTTGCCATATTTCTTTGAGAAAAAGCCTCACCAAGTTCATCATCAATCCATGGCGATGGACGAGCCCCAACAGTACTTTTTCTTATAGGGGCATAATGGTCCATTACCTCCAGTGAGCAAATGTTATGACTTCTACAAATGGTGCGGTGGAGGAGTCAAACGCAGAGAGCAGGTAATGTCGTACGTGAATCTATTTATTCCAATGACAGCCGAGACATGGACATGCCAACACTAGGGCGTAAGAAACCACCCGTCCAAAATACACCGGACTAAAACTGTCCGGAAAATAATGAGGAATACACTTCCACACCAACACCATAATAACAGAGAACAAGCCCACACAAATACCCAGCGGGCCTAGTGCCCTTAAATAGCCTACAAACAAACACTAACTCAAAACAGGTGTACCCAATAAACAGAAACAAGCGGAAAGGGAATCGATGGCAGCTAATAGGCCGGCGACAGCGACCACCGAGCGCCGACAACCGCCGAGCGCCACCCGAACAGGAAGAGGCACCATCTTCAGCGAGATTCGTGACAGCAATTCAAAAAAACATTCTGTGGCGCGATTTTAAATCATCCTCTAGATAAATCAGCTCCTAGGGTACAGCAGCCAAATCATTTAAAAATATCTCATGATTCAATGTTATACAAATTCTCTTGACCACAATCCTAGGGGGTTTCTTTGGAACCTTGGTGTTCATGATTATGGTCACAATATTATGGTCTGTTCAGCCCAATGGCATTGATCTGGCTTTTAAGCATTGCAATGGTATATTACAGAAGATCAGATCAATGCACGTGTCTGAACGATGACCCTTCTTAGTTGATGACCAAGTAGTATTATTAGCCATTTGTTTCTACCACAGCTCTTGGCATATCTCATTTAACTTAGTTCTATATGATTCCTTCCCATTTATATTGAAATCACCCAAAGATAAATACATCTCTGTGGCCTGGTCAAACCCAGTGCATAAGTCATCCAGATAGGACACCTTAGAGCTATGAGGTCTATACACATCCTACCAATATGGGTGCTGGTGAGGCAGATGTACTTGAGCCTATAGTGCCTCTATTTGACCTACATTTAAGAACATCCCTCCTCTTAAAGGGTATATGATTCTGAATGTACAGTGCTACACCCCCACCATTCCTTTTCCTGTCTCTTCTCAGTAGACTATATCCATGAATGTTAATTTGCCCATCATTTACAGATGCATCTGAATGTGTTTCTGTCAGAGCCAAAATATGAATATTATTTATGTTGACCAAGTTAAAAACCTAATGTATTTTGTTAGTAAGGCTACATACACTAACCTGCGCTATATGCAGCCCTTTCCTTGTCAAGTGGAGATCAATAGAGCAGTTGTCATGATACACTACAACAAACTCAGACTTGAACATTACATTTAAAATAGCCAGTGAGTTACTCTAGAGTCCCGGTACAATTGCCCGTTGATGTAAAGTTTATCCATCACCATGGAGACTCATTGATTCAGGCAACGCCTTTCATTCCAAAATCAGTGTTTGTGAGTTCTCTGCCCCCGCTCTTCATCATTTCATTTTGCTTAAATTTGTCAAAACATGCAATGATAGCCTTTGGCCTATTTCCAGAGGCCTTCCCCATTCTATGGTCTGGAGAATGAGACATTACGCACGACATCAGTGGGCAGTTTCAGTTGAGTTGACATAA
Organism: Oncorhynchus kisutch; assembly: GCF_002021735.2. NCBI lineage: Eukaryota > Metazoa > Chordata > Actinopteri > Salmoniformes > Salmonidae > Oncorhynchus > Oncorhynchus kisutch. The sequence goes on along the minus strand of NC_034190.2, from coordinate 124,633 downwards.
ATTGTCCCGCATTGATCGACACTGTACTTCAAGCAAGGTTTGTTTTCCCTTTGCACCACCTCCACCATGAATAGATTCTACAGTACATTTCAGCACCATGTTCCCTTTCCTTAGATCATCAATCTGACATTGTCTGAATTCTAGACGGGTACATAATGCATTGATGTCCTCTCGTAATATATCCAAGATATCAAGTTTAGCAAGCCTTTCATTGGTGGATTTTAACAAGTCAACATCCATATCAGTAAACCTCTCCCCACTCGCCACGCGCGGACTCTTACTCGGGGTTGGTTTCGTTCCATCTTTGATACCGCTTGGTCAACTTGGTTTGTTTTGTTGATTGGGTTTGTTGTCCTTTTGGGGTGGGGGGGGGTTGTTGTCTTGAATCCTCCCAAACCAGCGACATGTTTCTCTTTGAGTTCATAAGTATCTCTCGTCAATAAATCGTTCGAGCTCTTCAATGGATTCTGAATCATGGTGATCAATGTAAGTTTGTGTACTGTTTCTCTACTTAGCCTACCGCTATATTAAGTGCCAGAGAGTTGAAGGTGTTTTATGGTTGTGTGAGTGATTGGAACAAGCAGATATTACATTGGTTGGTGTTTGCTGTTATCAGGGCTGTGGTGTGGTCTGTAGGTGAGGAGTGCTTGATGAAGGCGGTGAAACGTTTCCCACGTCTCATGCCAACAGGGAACATTTGGGTTGAGAAACCTACCGTCAAAGACTTTAGGTTTATTGTCAAACACACGGTAATGGGGTGTGGGAAAAAGGGTCTGAGCTGGACCCAAGGAAATAAATAATAAATATCCAAAACCCCTAAGCTAGTCTTACTGGGTAAAGAACAGCTAGCTAACTAACCAATAAAAGACAGTGGGTGGTCCGCCCAATTCGAACTAGGGTGTTTAGACAAAGTTTTCCTACGGGTAATGTATGCCCAAGGGCGACTTGGCTGGTTATCCCCATGATAACAAACTAAACTGTGGGGTATGAAAGAATATGTGGTCTTCAGCAAATCGAGGGAGAGAGAACAACTGACTGGGTTTTTAAACCAAGGGAAAGGGGATGTGATTGGGTAAGGGAAACAGGAGGTGTGTCTTCAGATTGATGCGACTGATGACTGCCACCTGTTACTAGGACAGAGGAGGAATACAAAGACCCCAGAATACCTGTATCCGTAACAGGGAGGAATACATGTTGTGTATTCGAAAATGTGCTTTTTAGTCTAGAATGTATGTTGGTTTGTATGTGAATAAGTGCTAATGATAGGTACCCTCTGGGGTTCAGGCCCTGTAGCAGAAATGGGTGTGGGGGTTCTAAGGGTAGCAGGATGGGGTGGGTGGGATTGGGATTCGGACCCTGGTTAGGGAAAGGGAAAGGAAGGGGTATGGGTGGCTGGCCCAGAGGTCTGTGGTGTTGAGGGTGAAGGTAGGAGTCAACCCCAATATTTTGTTGGTCCTTATAGGCATCCTGGTCCTGATCCTGGGGGTTAAGGTAAGGTAAGGTTTAGGAACCAGGTTCTGTGGGTTAAGGTTAGGTTTAGGGTCAGGAACATGGTTAAGTGTTAGGGGGTTAGAATTTGAGTAAGGTTAAAAAGAGACTGGTTTGTATTGTGGTGTGCAGGCTTATTGTTGTGTGCCCCTCCAATCTAAAGCTCTAAAAAAAATCCACTGTTAAAATTCACTAATTGCCTCACTAAGAACCTTATCAAAAGTAAATAGGTTAATATTGTTTCTAAAATCATAGTCTGAGTGGTTATCTAGGACCATGAAGGGACTAAGATATTAAAATATACAAGGGGTTAAGGGATAGATGCTTTATTAGTACATATACCAACACAGTTATAAGCCCATATATCTATAAAAGTGCTATATGGTCAAGTACTGAGTTGGTAAAACAAATTGAAATACATAAAAATGGAAGGAATAAAACTAATACAAATAAGCATGCATATATTAAATCTAAAAATAACCCACAAATAACCCACATGTTATTTGTGATTTTTGTTTTATGGTGCATCCTTCTTCCAACTCCTTGAACCCAGCAAACAAGTACTATTCCCTTTCAATGGATCCTATCTGACCAGTTAAAAATGCTCATTCGGACCACTGGGTGTAATTGCTTGTAAGGTCTCTTATCCACCTACGTTCCACTGCTTTTCGCCGCCCACTGGTCCACCCAGAACACGACTGTAATCCTGATATATTGAGGTAAGTGATGGGGTGATCCTGGAAATGAGTAACTAGTTCTGTGTGTAGATGGGCCCATTTGCTGTTGTATCGGTGTTTTAGGGGGTTAAGGGCAGGAGCAGGATACGAACCCGAGATAGGGTTATGGGGAGGGGGGGGGGTGATTTGGCAGTGCCTCCAGATCCTCTATAATGAAGGTTGGGGTCAGAGTGTTTAACAGACTTGTTATGTGAGTGTGTTGGCTGAATGTCACGGCCGTCGAAATAAGTAGACAAGTGCAGCGTGGTGAGCGTACATTTTTATTTTATTGTAGTAAATGTCGCCAAAACCTTGAAGCTTACAGGGCTATAGTAACAAAGACAACTTCCCACACTGACAAAAGGGGAAAGGCTGCCTAAGTATGATTCCCAATCAGAGACAACGAATGACAGCTGTCCCTGATTGAGAGCCATACCCGGCCAAAACAAAGAAATACAAAAACATAGAATGCCCACCCAAATCACACCCTGACCAAACCAAAATAGAGACATAAAAAGCTCTCTAAGGTCAGGGCGTGACACTGAATGGGAGAGAGGGCCCCCAAGGTGCTGTTTTTTTATAGTTCTGAGATATTGTCTGTCTGTGAGTGCATGAAATAGTGTTTGAATTGATTTTACCGTTTGCAGGAGGATATGGAACCGTATAATTTGTGATTTAACGATGCCTCTAAATTAGGTCGAGCGATTAATCGGAATGGCAGATTTAATTCGTTTTCATAACAATCGGTAATTGGCATTTTTGGCAACTGATTGTGGACAATTTAAAAAATATATTTTTTTACCTTTTTTATTTAACTAGGCAAGTCAGTTACGACCACATTCTTATTTTCAATGTCGGCCTAGGAATGGTGGGTTAACTGCCATGTTCAGGGGCAGAACAACAGCTGTTTACCTTGTCAACCTTCCGGTTACTAGTCCAACACTAACCACCTGCCTTTTACATTGCACTCCTTGAGGAGCCTGTGTGGCAGGCTGACTACCTGTTACGTGAGTGCAGCAAGAAGCCAAGGTAAATTGCTAGCTAGCATTAAACTTCTTATAAAAAACAATCAACCTTAACATAATCACTAGTTAACTACACATGGTTGATATTATTACTAGTTTATCTAGCGTGTCCTGCGTTGCAAATAATCGATGCGGTGCCTATTAATTTCTCATTGAATCACAGCCTACTTCTCCAAATGGGTGAGGATTTTACAAGCACATTCGTGAAAAAAGCACTGTCGTTGCACCAATGTGTACCTAACCATAATTATCAATGCCTTTCTTTAAAATCAATACACAAGTATGTATTTTTAAACCTGCATATTTAGTTAATATTGCCTGCTAACATGACTTTCTTGTAACTAGGGAAATTGTGTCACATCTCTTGCGTTCCATGCAAGTAGTATATGCAGCAGTCTGGGCCGCCTGGCTCATTGCGAACTGTGTGAAGACCATTTATTCCTAACAAAGACCATAATTAATTTGCCAGAATTGTACATAATTATGACATAACATTGAAGGTTGTACAATGTAACAGCAATATTTAGACTTAGGGATGCCACCCGTTAGATCAAATAGGGAACGGTTCCATATTTCACTGAGAATAAACATTTTGTTTTCGAAATGATCGTTTCTGGAATTGACCATATTAATGACCTAAGGCTCGTATTTCTGTGTGTTATGTTATAATTAAGTCTTTTGTGCGTTTGACAGCTGCTCTTCGTTGTGCTTCAAGCATTGAGCTGTTTATGACTTCAAGCCTATCAACTCCCGAGATTAGGCTGGTGTAATCAATGTGAAATGGCTAGCTAGTTAGCGGGGTGCGCGCTAATAGCGTTTCAATCGGTGACGGCACTCGCTCTGAGATATTGAAGTAGTTGTTCCACATTTGTGGAGCAATGGATAACGATGCTTCGAGGGTGGCTGTTTTCGATGTGTTCCTGGTTCGAGCCCAGGTAGGGGCGAGGAGAGGGACAGAAGCTATACTGTTACTGACAATACTAAAGTGCCTATAAGAACATCCAATAGTCAAAGGTATTTTAAGTACAAATGGTGTAGAGAGAAATAGTCCTATAATAACTACAACCTAAAACTTCTTACTTGGGAATATTGAAGACTCATGTTCTCATGTTCTGAGCAAGGAACTTAAATGTTAGCTTTTTTTAGATGGCACATATTGCACTTTTACTTTCTCCTCCAACACTTACTAGTTACTTCTCCAACACTTACTTACAACACTTTTGCGTTATTTAACTTCTTGACGCATCCCATCCCGTTAGCGGGATAATTTTCATCAACACCCACTGAATTGCAGTGCGCCAAATTCAAATAAAATTACTAAACATATTTAATTTTCAAGTGCAATATAGCAAAACATAGCTTAGCTTGTTGTTAATCCATCTGTTGTGTCAGATTTTGAAAATATGCTTTACAGCGAAAGCAATCCAAGCGTTTTTGTGTGAGTTTATCGATCACTAGACAAAACCATTATGAACACCTAGCATCAAGGTAGATTGGCCACGAAAATCAGAAAAGCAATAAAATGAATTGCTTACCTTTGATCTTCGGATGTTTTCACTCACGAGACTCCCAGTTACACAAATGTTCCTTTTGTTCCATAAAGATTATTTTATGTTCAGAAATCCACAGCCTTGAGTGGTCACGACATCGCAGACAAATTCCAAATAGTATCCATACTGTCCACAGAAACATGTCAAAAGTTTTTTATAATTAATCCTCAGGTTGTTTTTAAAATGCATAATTGATAATATATCAACCAGGACAATCGCTTTTTCAATAGTGGAGGGAGAGACAATGGCTGCCCCACTCTGTTGCGCAACACCCAGCTATCCACTGACGCAATGTTATCTTTCTCGCTCATTTTTCAAAATGAGAAAAAAAAGCCTGAAACTATGTCTAGACTGACACCTTGAGGAAGCGATCGGAAAAGGAATCTGGTTGATATCCCTTCAAATGGAGCGAAGGCAGGCTATGGAACATGGAGCTTTCAAAAAACAAGCCACTTCCTGGTTTCATTTTCCTCCGGTTTTGCCTGCAATATCAGTTCTGTTATACTCAGAAAATATTTTGACAGTTTTGGAAACGTTAGTGTTTTCTATCCTAATCTGACAATTTATATGCATATTCTAGTTTCTAGGCCTGAGAAATAGGCCGTTTCAAATGGGTATGTTTTTCATCCCAAAATTCTAAATACTGCCCCCCACACTCAACAAGTTAAACCAAATTGAACATGTTTCGTTATTTATTTGAGTCTAAATAGATTTTATTGATGTATTATATTAAGTTAAAATAAAAGTGTTCAGTATTGTTTAATTGTCATTATTATAAATAAATAAATAAATACAAATCGTCCGATTTAATCGGTTTCAGCTTTTTTTGGTCCTCCAATAATCGGCATCGGTATCGGCGTTGAAAAATCATAATCGGTCGACCTCTACCCTAACTGTGTTTATGGAGTAGAGCGTGTGTATCTGTTGATTTAAAATAAACTTTAGTGAGTAACGTTTTTTTAGACTGATTTCGGTGATTAAAGAACTGTAGTATCCAAGAAGTGTACTTCACATGGATCTATTATGTATTTAACCTTAATGGACAGGTGGTGACTGTTGAGAATGCTAATGAATTCAGTGACTAGTTATGAGGCCAGGATCCTATAATGTCATCTAGAAATCTGTAGTAGAATGTAGGTTGATGTGGGTACTTGGCCAATGCCTCTCTCTCCCATTCAGCCATGGGAGATGTTTGCATATGCCGGGGCAAATTTCTTGCCCATCGCTGTTCCCTCCACCTGTAAGTAGTGCCTATCATTGAATATAAAGTCATTGTGTGTGAGGCTGATTTCTAATAATTGTAGTATTTCATTGTCTGGTCTATTGCTATCTGGGTGTGCATGGAAAAGATTTGTGACCGTCTGTACTCCTGTTGCTGTATTTATGTTACTGTATAAGCTATCAATGTCTATAGTGAATATATATGTTTGGGAGGGAACAGCTATGGGTTTGATCTTCTCAAGAAAGTGGTGTCTCTGAGGTAGCTGGGGTGTCTAGTGGAGAGATGGTTGATATAATGATCAACATATTGGGCTGTGTTGCATGATTCGCTATTACAGTCTGATACGATTGGCCTGTCAGGAGGAACTTCAGGGAATTGTCCAGGTTTCTGGTTCTTTATGAATTTTTCAAAGCAGGTACAACAGTCTGGGTCGTGGAGTGTCTGGTCCAAATAGAAAATCGTGTTTTTTCGTGCCATTTATCATAGTATTTGTATGATTGTACGTAATTTAGTCTGGGTCTGTGGTTGTAGGCTTCCTGCCAGTCGGAGCATGATGGTGTGTTGCAGAGTGAGGCGTACGTTTTGGCAACCTCTTCCCTGTAGTGCCGTTGTAGAATCTCATGGCTGGATTCTATCCAGAGTGAGGATGTCAATGAGAGTGCCGCCAGTGTCGTAAGTATTCTGGCCTTGTGGGTGTATCCAGGAGGTAGGTTGCTCCCCGAGAGGTAGTAGCTGATAGCCTCTAGGTGGTGTCTGGCTCTGATGAGCTTGGAGAGTGTCCGTGCTGTGGCGTTGAGGCTGGTAGGGGTCTGTAGTTCCTTGGTGATGTTATATCGTACCGATTTGTCAGTGGTTGGTGAGACCAGGTTGTCCAAGGAGCTCGGAGTTGTAGTAGTGGGGACCTGCTGTTCCGCTTGGTTCTAGGTTCTCCTTGGGGTGGGGGTATCGGTCTTAGCTGGGTGTGCTGTACAACTGGATCTGTTCGTTGGGTCCGAACCGTGGAGTGTCTGGAGGTCGGTTTTAGACAAGTTAGAGTTCCCCAAGTGTGTAGCTTCGGTGTGCGATGTCCATCTCCTGTTTTCTTAGGGTTTTGGAGTATCCAGTGGATGTGGAGGGGTGCCTGGAGTAGGTGTAGCTCCTAGGTTTCCCTCTGGCGTGTCCAGGCCCGTAAAAAGGGGAACGGTGTTCATTTGGTCTATCCCTGTGTGAGGGATAATTTTTTGGTGCGTCTGTGTCCTTTCTTGGTTGCCTTTGTAGTGGTGTGTCGTGGTGGTGTTCTGTTGGGAGCGGAGATCTGTGTGGTAGATCTGTGGCGTGTCCTCTAGGTGTCTTTAAGGTCCTGGAGTACGATGGTGTGAGGTAGGCTGTTGAGTCTGGTTGCCTGCTGGGGACATCATCGAGGGGTGTTTCTTTTTGTCCCTGGTGTGATGGTGTTGGAGTGTTGTCATCCGGTGGTTGGGTCTGGTCAGTCTTTTTAGAACCGTAGAGAGGTTCTACCTGGTGGGAGAAAAAATCTACTGGTGTGGGATGTCTCTCCCGGTGCGGGAGCCTGAAAAATAGGATAGAGGTTAGGCGAAGTCTACGTTCCAGCAATGAGACTCGGTTGCCAGTCTCAACTTTTTTCAGCTGGCCCCTCTGTGCGTCTCTTAAGTGTGTAGAGGGTCTAAGTGAGTATCTATGCCCCGTCAATTTTTGGGCCCGTTTTGTGGTGAAGTAGGGGGTCTGAGTTGCCATCAGAGTGCCCGTAGTCCTTGTTGTTTCGTAGATCTTCCATTGTAGTGTGTCCCTGTGTGAAACTCAAAATAAGGGTAAGCGAAAAGTACAAATAAAAGTAGGTAGCCAAAAGGAGGTACCCCCGAAGTCCGTGTGGAACCTGCCTTCCTTACAGCTGCACAACGGGTCTAGGGGTATCCCAGCCAAGACGCTTTCTGCCTTGCTCAGCTTCATCAGGTGGCAGGGAGGAGAAAAAAGTGCACTCGGTCGTAATACGGTAAAAAGGCCGTATTTGGACCGGAAAAAATGGTGTGTGTGTGTGTGGGTATATGTGTCGTCGATGTTAGTGTTCATGTGAGAGGTATGGCCGTGGCTCGTCCAATGAGATCGATTCGTTTTTTTGGGATGCGGAGTCTATTAGTCTTAAGTGATGGTGAGGCCTCCATCATTGATTCCTATGGGGAATTGCATAGGAAAAGTAGTCACTTTGCTTTTGGGGTGTGTTGTGGGTGTCCAAGGGGTTCCAGGTGAATTATAGGTAAGACTAAAAGTGCTAGGGATCAAGATGAGCCATACGTGGAGTTCCTGTTATGTGTAGAAGTATAATAGATCCTCCTGTGAAAAAGGTGTGTTTGACCTTTGTGTCGCCATTGACTTGTGTGTTAGCGTTGAGAGCGGTCTGCTCTGGTTGAGGGTTTTGGGCTGGAAATATCCGAATGTGAGGTTCTGTGGGTCCAGAAAGGTTGAGGGTAGAGTAGACATCTGTAGGTTCATGATGAATCTATAGTTGGGTTCTAGGTGACCCTGAACAGGCAGTTAACCCACTGTTCCTAGGCCGTCATTGAAAATAAGAATTTGTTCTTAACTGACTTGCCTAGTTAAATAAAGGAAAAATAAAAAATGTGGTTGAGTTATTTTTCCTCTGCGTTTTGGAGTCACGTCACTTGAGTGTAGTGAGGTGCGATGTACAGGGAGAAGTTGTGCCCGTGGTATCTTGGTCATTTGTGGTGTTAAATGGCTTGAACCTTGTTTCTTTTTGGAGGGGTAGTTGAAGGTAGGGTTTCTAGGGGGGTGTTCCCTTTTACCGGATCGAAAATGGTGCTTTTTTTGTCGTCTTTAGTTGGTGCTTATTAGCGGAGTTAGCTTTGATCTATTTGCTTATTAGCGGAGTTTGCTTTGATCCATTTGGGTTCCCGTATATGCGGTAGATTTTGCCGTGTTGTAGTGTTTCTGTCCACTTGGGGTATGGGAGGTACGGATCCGAAAACATTTTAAAAAATGTTTCCAGTGATGTGTGTCCTCCGAAGTTGGTGTTACCTATCCTGTAGGGGGATACTTACCTGGGGGAGGGTCCAGTGTTGAATATTGATACTTACCTGGGGGAGGGTCCAGTGTTGAATATTGATACTTACCTGGGGGAGGGTCCAGTGCCCATCGCTGTTCCCTCCACCTGTAAGTAGTGCCTATCATTGAATATAAAGTCATTGTGTGTGAGGCTGATTTCTAATAATTGTAGTATTTCATTGTCTGGTCTATTGCTATCTGGGTGTGCATGGAAAAGATTTGTGACCGTCTGTACTCCTGTTGCTGTATTTATGTTACTGTATAAGCTATCAATGTCTATAGTGAATATATATGTTTGGGAGGGAACAGCTATGGGTTTGATCTTCTCAAGAAAGTGGTGTCTCTGAGGTAGCTGGGGTGTCTAGTGGAGAGATGGTTGATATAATGATCAACATATTGGGCTGTGTTGCATGATTCGCTATTACAGTCTGATACGATTGGCCTGTCAGGAGGAACTTCAGGGAATTGTCCAGGTTTCTGGTTCTTTATGAATTTTTCAAAGCAGGTACAACAGTCTGGGTCGTGGAGTGTCTGGTCCAAATAGAAAATCGTGTTTTTTCGTGCCATTTATCATAGTATTTGTATGATTGTACGTAATTTAGTCTGGGTCTGTGGTTGTAGGCTTCCTGCCAGTCGGAGCATGATGGTGTGTTGCAGAGTGAGGCGTACGTTTTGGCAACCTCTTCCCTGTAGTGCCGTTGTAGAATCTCATGGCTGGATTCTATCCAGAGTGAGGATGTCAATGAGAGTGCCGCCAGTGTCGTAAGTATTCTGGCCTTGTGGGTGTATCCAGGAGGTAGGTTGCTCCCCGAGAGGTAGTAGCTGATAGCCTCTAGGTGGTGTCTGGCTCTGATGAGCTTGGAGAGTGTCCGTGCTGTGGCGTTGAGGCTGGTAGGGGTCTGTAGTTCCTTGGTGATGTTATATCGTACCGATTTGTCAGTGGTTGGTGAGACCAGGTTGTCCAAGGAGCTCGGAGTTGTAGTAGTGGGGACCTGCTGTTCCGCTTGGTTCTAGGTTCTCCTTGGGGTGGGGGTATCGGTCTTAGCTGGGTGTGCTGTACAACTGGATCTGTTCGTTGGGTCCGAACCGTGGAGTGTCTGGAGGTCGGTTTTAGACAAGTTAGAGTTCCCCAAGTGTGTAGCTTCGGTGTGCGATGTCCATCTCCTGTTTTCTTAGGGTTTTGGAGTATCCAGTGGATGTGGAGGGGTGCCTGGAGTAGGTGTAGCTCCTAGGTTTCCCTCTGGCGTGTCCAGGCCCGTAAAAAGGGGAACGGTGTTCATTTGGTCTATCCCTGTGTGAGGGATAATTTTTTGGTGCGTCTGTGTCCTTTCTTGGTTGCCTTTGTAGTGGTGTGTCGTGGTGGTGTTCTGTTGGGAGCGGAGATCTGTGTGGTAGATCTGTGGCGTGTCCTCTAGGTGTCTTTAAGGTCCTGGAGTACGATGGTGTGAGGTAGGCTGTTGAGTCTGGTTGCCTGCTGGGGACATCATCGAGGGGTGTTTCTTTTTGTCCCTGGTGTGATGGTGTTGGAGTGTTGTCATCCGGTGGTTGGGTCTGGTCAGTCTTTTTAGAACCGTAGAGAGGTTCTACCTGGTGGGAGAAAAAATCTACTGGTGTGGGATGTCTCTCCCGGTGCGGGAGCCTGAAAAATAGGATAGAGGTTAGGCGAAGTCTACGTTCCAGCAATGAGACTCGGTTGCCAGTCTCAACTTTTTTCAGCTGGCCCCTCTGTGCGTCTCTTAAGTGTGTAGAGGGTCTAAGTGAGTATCTATGCCCCGTCAATTTTTGGGCCCGTTTTGTGGTGAAGTAGGGGGTCTGAGTTGCCATCAGAGTGCCCGTAGTCCTTGTTGTTTCGTAGATCTTCCATTGTAGTGTGTCCCTGTGTGAAACTCAAAATAAGGGTAAGCGAAAAGTACAAATAAAAGTAGGTAGCCAAAAGGAGGTACCCCCGAAGTCCGTGTGGAACCTGCCTTCCTTACAGCTGCACAACGGGTCTAGGGGTATCCCAGCCAAGACGCTTTCTGCCTTGCTCAGCTTCATCAGGTGGCAGGGAGGAGAAAAAAGTGCACTCGGTCGTAATACGGTAAAAAGGCCGTATTTGGACCGGAAAAAATGGTGTGTGTGGGTATATGTGTCGTCGATGTTAGTGTTCATGTGAGAGGTATGGCCGTGGCTCGTCCAATGAGATCGATTCGTTTTTTTGGGATGCGGAGTCTATTAGTCTTAAGTGATGGTGAGGCCTCCATCATTGATTCCTATGGGGAATTGCATAGGAAAAGTAGTCACTTTGCTTTTGGGGTGTGTTGTGGGTGTCCAAGGGGTTCCAGGTGAATTATAGGTAAGACTAAAAGTGCTAGGGATCAAGATGAGCCATACGTGGAGTTCCTGTTATGTGTAGAAGTATAATAGATCCTCCTGTGAAAAAGGTGTGTTTGACCTTTGTGTCGCCATTGACTTGTGTGTTAGCGTTGAGAGCGGTCTGCTCTGGTTGAGGGTTTTGGGCTGGAAATATCCGAATGTGAGGTTCTGTGGGTCCAGAAAGGTTGAGGGTAGAGTAGACATCTGTAGGTTCATGATGAATCTATAGTTGGGTTCTAGGTGACCCTGAACAGGCAGTTAACCCACTGTTCCTAGGCCGTCATTGAAAATAAGAATTTGTTCTTAACTGACTTGCCTAGTTAAATAAAGGAAAAATAAAAAATGTGGTTGAGTTATTTTTCCTCTGCGTTTTGGAGTCACGTCACTTGAGTGTAGTGAGGTGCGATGTACAGGGAGAAGTTGTGCCCGTGGTATCTTGGTCATTTGTGGTGTTAAATGGCTTGAACCTTGTTTCTTTTTGGAGGGGTAGTTGAAGGTAGGGTTTCTAGGGGGGTGTTCCCTTTTACCGGATCGAAAATGGTGCTTTTTTTGTCGTCTTTAGTTGGTGCTTATTAGCGGAGTTAGCTTTGATCTATTTGCTTATTAGCGGAGTTTGCTTTGATCCATTTGGGTTCCCGTATATGCGGTAGATTTTGCCGTGTTGTAGTGTTTCTGTCCACTTGGGGTATGGGAGGTACGGATCCGAAAACATTTTAAAAAATGTTTCCAGTGATGTGTGTCCTCCGAAGTTGGTGTTACCTATCCTGTAGGGGGATACTTACCTGGGGGAGGGTCCAGTGTTGAATATTGATACTTACCTGGGGGAGGGTCCAGTGTTGAATATTGATACTTACCTGGGGGAGGGTCCAGTGTTGAATATTGATACTTACCTGTGTGAGATGGGTATTGTATTTATTTATTTTTTTGATCCAGATGGATCGTTTAGGTGGTTCCTTTTTGGTTATCCCATGTATGTACAGTTGTCAGGCCTTCCTGGTTAGGCTCGTATGGGTGCCATACTCCCTAGTCCCTGCCCACAAACACCCCACCATCCTCCCTAGTCCCTGTCCACAAACACCCCACCATGTAGGTCACATCCATGGGCTCTGGCAGAGGAACTGCCTGTCTGCCTGCCACAAGGGGGATGGGGCATTTTGTGGATTAAATCGTGGAGTATACCTGGGTTTTTTGGTTGTTTGTGTAAGGTGTGAGTGAAGTGAACCTGTTTAATAATTTGTTTCCTTTTACTCCTAAATTGGAAATACGGTCGTCAGGATTGCTGTGAGAGGGTTGGCGTCTGTTTCCCTTGTGTCAGGGTGGTAAAGTCTTGTTCTTTGGTGAAAAAAGTAGAGGTGGTGTCCATCAGGAGATCAACTTGTAGTATGCTGTGGTTGAATCCGTGGTCTTTGGTTAAAAAAAGATGCCTCTTAGTTTAAAAAAGGGTGGTGATGTTCATCCGAGGGTCAGGCGGTGGTTGTAGAATTCTTGGTCTTTTGATGAAAAAAATCTTGGTTGAGAGTGGAGAAGGCTTGGAGTAGGTGGGTCTTGAATTATCCGTCGTTCTTGTTGTTTCCTAGGTGGAAGGTGTGTGTTGGTGGAGGTCTCAGAAGTGATGTCCTTCAGAGACCTGGTAAAGCTATTTTAGGTTGTATTTAATCAAATTATTATTTTTGACCTGTTCACCATCAAACCATTCCTTGGAGAAGTATACTGGGCGAAGAATCAACACCCCCAGAAAAAGGTCAGATTTAAGATGATACCAGGTAATTTCAGGGATTAAAAATTCATTGGCTTGATGCGTCCAGATCCCTCTGCAGGCAATGCAGCGGTGACTGGCTAGTGTTTGGTTTCTAGTTTTGAATCGGTTGATCCACTTCCATCTCTGACACATGGAAGTCGAAAGGGGGGAAGGGGGGGTGCACTCCACATCATATACGCGTAGGCCGGAGGGGTCCGGGCGCAATCGGCCAAAGTTGTAGATCCCACAGTTGCCCACTTGTAGATTAACCCTTTGGTTGGATTAAAGACTCTCTGTCCGTAGGGTTAGGTATAGTTTTTAGAATGGGTAACGTTAAGGTTAGGGTAAGGTATAGTTTAGGGTTACAGTTAGGTTCTGAATTTGAGGAGGTTTAAAAAGAGACTGATTTGTCTCGTGGTGCGCAGGCCTATTGTTGTGTACCTCTACAATCTGAATGAATTCTACTGTTAAAATACACTAGACTGACTCCTAAAAACCTTAACAAACGTAAGTAGGTTCATATTGCTTCTAAAAATGATAGTCTGAGGTTATCTAGGACCATGAAGGGACTAAGATGTATATTTTAACAAGGGGTCAAGGGATAGATGCTTTATTAGTACATAAACCAACACAGTTAAAAGCCCATATCTATAAAAGTGCTATAAGATCAAGTGCTGAGTTGTTAAAACAAATTCAAATACAAAAGGAATAAAACTATTATAAATAAGCATGCATCTGTTAAATATAATAAAAGCCACACAAACTCTTATTGTGTTTTATGGTGCATCCTTCTTTCAACTCCTTGAGAACCCTGTAAACAAGTACTATCCCCTTCAATTGATCCTATCTGACCAGTTAAAAATGCTCATTCAGACCGCTAGGTGTAATTGTTTGTAGGTCTCTTATCCACCTACGTTCCACTGCTTTTCGCCGCCCACTGGTCCACCCAGAACACGAATGTAATCCTGATATATTGAGGTAAGTGATGGGGTGATTCTGGAAATGAGTCACTAGTTCTGTGTGTAAATGGGCCCGTTTGATATTGTATAGATGTTGTTTAAGTCTATTTTCTATTGTATACTGGGTTTCCCCAATGTAGTGTTTTTTGCAAAATGTGCAAGTGATTATATATATGACATTTGGAGTGTAGAGTGAAATGGGTCTAAAACTGGAGTGGAGGTCTTGCTGTATGAGTTTGAAATAAATTTTCTTGGTCTGAAGTGGGCCGTGTAGGGTTTGGGTGGTTGTGGGCTTGGTACTGTATTTAGCTTGGATGAGGATGTCTTTGAGACTCTTATTCCTCCTAAATGCTGAGATTATTCTATACTTTTTATTTTTTTTATTTTTTTTATTTCACCTTTATTTAACCAGGTAGGCTAGTTGAGAACAAGTTCTCATTTGCAACTGCGACCTGGCCAAGATAAAGCATAGCAGTGTGAGCAGACAACAAAGAGTTACACATGGAGTAAACAATTAACAAGTCAATAACACAGTAGAAACCAAAGGGGGAGTCTATATACAATGTGTGCAAAAGGCATGAGGAGGTAGGCAAATAATTACAATTTTGCAGATTAACACTGGAGTGATGAATGATCAGATGGTCATGTACAGGTAGAGATATTGGTGTGCAAAAGAGCAGAAAAGTAAATAAATAAAAACTGTATGGGGATGAGGTAGGTGAGAAAGGGTGGGCTATTTACCAATAGACTATGTACAGCTGCAGCGATCGGTTAGCCGCTCAGATAGCTGATGTTTGAAGTTGGTGAGGGAGATAAAAGTCTCCAACTTCAGCGATTTTTGCAATTCGTTCCAGTCACAGGCAGCAGAGTACTGGAACGAAAGGCGGCCAAATGAGGTGTTGGCTTTAGGGATGATCAGTGAGATACACCTGCTGGAGCGCGTGCTACGGATGGGTGTTGCCATCGTGACCAGTGAGCTGAGATAAGGCGGAGCTTTACCTAGCATGGACTTGTAGATGACCTGGAGCCAGTGGGTCTGGCGACGAATATGTAGCGAGGGCCAGCCGACTAGAGCATACAAGTCGCAGTGGTGGGTTGTATAAGGTGCTTTAGTGACGAAACGGATGGCACTGTGATAGACTGCATCCAGTTTGCTGAGTAGAGTGTTGGAAGCCATTTTGTAGATGACATCGCCGAAGTCGAGGATCGGTAGGATAGTGAGTTTTACTAGGGTAAGCTTGGCGGCGTGAGTGAAGGAGGCTTTGTTGCGGAATAGAAAGCCGACTCTTGATTTGATTTTCGATTGGAGATGTTTGATATGAGTCTGGAAGGAGAGTTTGCAGTCTAGCCAGACACCTAGGTACTTATAGACGTCCACATATTCTAGGTCGGAACCATCCAGGGTGGTGATGCTAGTCGGGCATGCGGGTGCAGGCAGCGACCGGTTGAAAAGCATGCATTTGGTTTTACTAGCGTTTAAGAGCAGTTGGAGGCCACGGAAGGAGTGTTGTATGGCATTGAAGCTTGTTTGGAGGTTAGATAGCACAGTGTCCAAAGACGGGCCGAAGGTATATAGAATGGTGTCGTCTGCGTAGAGGTGGATCAGGGAATCGCCCGCAGCAAGAGCAACATCATTGATATACACAGAGAAAAGAGTCGGCCCGAGAATTGAACCCTGTGGCACCCCCATAGAGACTGCCAGAGGACCAGACAGCATGCCCTCCGATTTGACGCACTGAACTCTGTCTGCAAAGTAATTGGTGAACCAGGCAAGGCAGTCATCCGAAAAACCGAGGCTCCTGAGTCTGCCGATAAGAATATGGTGATTGACAGAGTCGAAAGCCTTGGCAAGGTCGATGAAGACGGCTGCACAGTACTGTCTTTTATCGATGGCGGTTATGATATCGTTGAGTACCTTGAGTGTGGCTGAGGTGCACCCGTGACCGGCTCGGAAACCAGATTGCACAGCGGAGAAGGTGCGGTGGGATTCGAGATGGTCAGTGACCTGTTTGTTGACTTGGCTTTCGAAGACCTTAGATAGGCAGGGCAGGATGGATATAGGTCTGTAACAGTTTGGGTCCAGGGTGTCTCCCCCTTTGAAGAGGGGGATGACTGCGGCAGCTTTCCAATCCTTGGGGATCTCAGACGATATGAAAGAGAGGTTGAACAGGCTGGTAATAGGGGTTGCGACAATGGTGGCAGATAGTTTCAGAAATAGAGGGTCCAGATTGTCAAGCCCAGCTGATTTGTACGGGTCCAGGTTTTGCAGCTCTTTCAGAACATCTGCTATCTGGATTTGGTTAAAGGAGAACCTGGAGAGGCTTGGGCGAGGAGCTGCGGGGGGGGCGGAGCTGTTGGCCGAGGTTGAAGTAGCCAGGCGGAAGGCATGGCCAGCCGTTGAGAAATGCTTATTGAAGTTTTCGATAATCATGGATTTATCAGTGGTGACCGTGTTACCTAGCCTCAGTGCAGTGGGCAGCTGGGAGGAGGTGCTCTTGTTCTCCATGGACTTCACGGTGTCCCAGAACTTTTTGGAGTTGGAGCTACAGGATGCAAACTTCTGCCTGAAGAAGCTGGCCTTAGCTTTCCTGACTGACTGCGTGTATTGGTTCCGGACTTCCCTGAACAGTTGCATATCACGGGGACTATTCGATGCTATTGCAGTCCGCCACAGGATGTTTTTGTGCTGGTCGAGGGCAGTCAGGTCTGGGGTGAACCAAGGGCTGTATCTGTTCTTAGTTCTGCATTTTTTGAACGGAGCATGCTTATCTAAAATGGTGAGGAAGTTACTTTTAAAGAATGACCAGGCATCCTCAACTGACGGGAGGAGGTCGATGTCCTTCCAGGATACCCGGGCCAGGTCGATTAGAAAGGCCTGCTCACAGAAGTGTTTTAGGGAGCGTTTGACAGTGATGAGGGGTGGTCGTTTGACTCCGTAGCGGATACAGGCAATGAGGCAGTGATCGCTGAGATCCTGGTTGAAGACAGCGGAGGTGTATTTGGAGGGCCAGTTGGTCAGGATGACGTCTATGAGGGTGCCCTTGTTTACAGAGTTAGGGTTGTACCTGGTGGGTTCCTTGATGATTTGTGTGAGATTGAGGGCATCTAGCTTAGATTGTAGGACTGGCGAGGTGTTAAGCATATCCCAGTTTAGGTCACCTAACAGAACAAACTCTGAAGCTAGATGGGGGGCGATCAATTCACAAATGGTGTCCAGGGCACAGCTGGGAGCTGAGGGGGGTCGGTAGCAGGCGGCAACCGTGAGAGACTTATTTCTGGAAAGAGTAATTTTCAAAATTAGTAGTTCGAACTGTTTGGGTATGGACCTGGAAAGTATGACATTACTTTGCAGGCTATCTCTGCAGTAAACTGCAACTCCGCCCCCTTTGGCAGTTCTATCTTGACGGAAGATGTTATAGTTGGGTATGGAAATCTCTGAATTTTTGGTGGCCTTCCTGAGCCAGGATTCAGACACAGCAAGGACATCAGGGTTAGCAGAGTGTGCTAAAGCAGTGAGTAAAACAAACTTAGGGAGGAGGCTTCTGATGTTGACATGCATGAAACCAAGGCTTTTTCGATCACAGAAGTCAACAAATGAGGGTGCCTGGGGACATGCAGGGCCTGGGTTTACCTCCACATCACCCGCGGAACAGAGAAGGAGTAGTATGAGGGTGCGGCTAAAGGCTATCAAAACTGGTCGCCTAGAGCGTTGGGGACAGAGAATAAGAGGAGCAGGTTTCTGGGCATGGTAGAATATATTCAGGGCATAATGCGCAGACAGGGGTATGGTGGGGTGCGGGTACAGCGGAGGTAAGCCCAGGCACTGGGTGATGATGAGGGAGGTTGTATCTCTGGACAGCGGAGGTAAGCCCAGGCACTGGGTGATGATGAGGGAGGTTGTATCTCTGGACATGCTGGTAGTAATGGGTGAGGTCACCGCATGTGTGGGAGGTGGGACAAAGGAGTTATCAGAGGCGTGAAGAGTGGAACTAGGGGCTCCATTGTGAACTAAAACAATGATAACTAACCTGAACAACAGTATACAAGGCATATTGACATTTGAGAGAGACATACAGCGAGGCATACAGTAATCACAGGTGTTGAATTGGGAAAGCTAGCTAAAACAGTAGGTGAGACAACAGCTAATCAGCTAGCACAACAACAGCAGGTAAAATGGCGTAGACTAGGCAACGGGGCCAACAGATAGAACAAACAAGCAGAATGGAGTACCGTGATTAATGGACAGTCCAGCGTGCATCAGCTATGTAGCCAAGAGATCAGTGTCCAGGGGGCAGCGGTGGATGGGGCAGGGAAGCTGGCCTGGCGAGTGTTATCCAGGTTAAAAAAAAACTAAAAATGACTAAATAGCTTGTAGCTAGTTAGCTGGTTAGCTTCTGGAGGTTCTTGAGTGTGTTCTAAAAATAAATAAAAAATAATAGCGATTCCGTATCACATTGGGTGAGGCAGGTTTCCGGAAGGTATAAACAAATTAAAAGTCAAAAGAGATAGAAAGTAAATATGGGTCCGGTGAGCGTTTGAGACGCGGCGATTCAGGCGGTTAGCAGGCCTGTGCTAACAAGCTAACAGTTTGTAGGCCAGGGCTAGACAAGGTAGCAGTTAGCGGGCCGGAGCTGGACAAGCTAGCAGTTAGCAGGCCGAATTAGCAAGCAGGGAGATAGCGACGGCTAGAGAGTTAGCCTTTGGGGGACGTCGCGATGGGGTGAGTCTGTTTATTCCTCTTCATGCGATGACATCGGTAGACCGGTCGTGGGCCCGGGTATTGTAGCTCAGGAGTAGCACAGGTGCTACGGCCGGGCTAGCTTCAAGCTAAGTGGGTGGAAACGCTAGCCAGGAGTAATCCGAGGTTGCGGTTTAGCTAGATAGCTAGTTGCTGAAAAATCCAGCTGAAAGATGTTCCATTTGCGGTGGGAATCCGGGGATGAAAAATAAATAGGTCCGTTGTGCTCTGGTTAAAGTCGCGTTGTACGAACAGGCGAGAGCTTTCCGAACTACAGGTTAGCTGATGACCGGTTAGCTGGAGACCGCTAGCATACCCGCTGGCTAGCTTCAGTTGAGGGGTCCCGAAGTAAATATAAATACTTTAGGAAAAATAGCTACATTGGGTGAGTCGGGTTGCAGGAGAGTATTTGGAAGCTTAGGGTTTAGCAAAATGTTTTCAAAGAGATGTGTGGAGAAAATATGTAAAAAACGAAAAATAAACGATATATACAGGGACACGACAGGACAGGACGACCTACTGCTACGCCATCTTGGACATACAAGCCTTGGAGGGGTGTGTGTGCCTGTTGGGTGATGGAAAAATTGTGTTTGAATGCCTGATGTAACGGTCTGATCCTATGTGAGAATGTAGTCTGATCCTATGTGAGAATGTAGTAACTAGGGGGATGAGAATTGTCTGCTGCTCGGAAGGGGAATGAGAGGGGGAAAGAAGATTGTGGTTCTGAGGGGGGTCGATTTCCAAATCTGTTGTTCTAGGAGGGGTAGGGTTATGATTAGGGGTGGTGTTAGGGTTAGTGGTGGGGTAAGGTTTAGGAGAAAATTGCCCTTCAAGAGGACCAAGTACACGGGCACCTATTCTCTAATTCTATTGCTCCTAAGGATACATAATTGTTCTACGGGAAATCAGGAGATATTCCCCAAGAGAAGGGGTTATGGTTCATATCAGAAGGAAAGCAAATAAAATTTGCATTTTCCTCCAAGAGGATAAACCCCCAGGCAATACATCAACACCTGCTCCCTAATTCCCAGGCTCTTCAGGATACCTCTTTATGGAGCCCAAGTTCAAGTTTAAGAATCCGGTTTAGGGTTAGGCTGGTTAATCTCTATCAGGCCTGAAGGGATTCCTTATGTCCACGTTTTGAGTCCAAGAGGTTAGGCTTGAGGTTAGGGTTAGTTTTAAAGGCTTGGGTTCGAATTCAAGTCTGAATCTAGGTCAAGGTTCAGGGTTAGGGCTTGAGGTGGGGTTAAGGTTAGGATAATGTTTAGGGTCAGGATTAGATCTGAGGTTATTGTCAGGGCTGAGGTTAAATTTAGGATTGGGGTTAAGGTTAGAGCTAGGGTGGGGATTGCTGCGGTTAAGGGTGAGGTTAAAGTCAGGGTTAGGGTTATAGTCTAAATTAAAATTAGGTTTTAGGATTAGGTTTAGGTTTATAGTTAGGGTGAGCCAAGGGGTTAGGCTGGGGTTTTAATTAGGTTCGGTATTGGGGCCGAAGTTTGGGGTTTAGGGATTAGGAATTGAAATAGATTTAAGGTTAAGATTGTGGTTAAGGTTAGGAATTTTATTTATTTATTTATTTACCTTTATTTAACCAGGTAGGCAAGTTGAGAACAAGTTCTCATTTACAATTGCGACCTGGCCAAGATAAAGCAAAGCAGTTCGACAGATAAAACGACACAGAGTTACACATGGAGTAAAAACAAACATACAGTCAATAATGCAGTATAAACAAGTCTATATACAATGTGAGCAAATGAGGTGAGAAGGGTTAGCCTAAGGCAAAAAAGGCCAAGATGGCAAAGTAAATACAATATAGCAAGTAAAATACTGGAATGGTAGTTTTGCAATGGAAGAATGTGCAAAGTAGAAATAAAAAAATAATGGGGTGCAAAGGAGCAAAATAAATAAATTAATTAAAATTAAATACAGTTGGGAAAGAGGTAGTTGTTTGGGCTAAATTATAGGTGGGCTATGTACAGGTGCAGTAATCTGTGAGCTGCTCTGACAGTTGGTGCTTAAAGCTAGTGAGAGAGATAAGTGTTTCCAGTTTCAGAGATTTTTGTAGTTCGTTCCAGTCATTGGCAGCAGAGAACTGGAAGGAGAGGCGGCCAAAGAAAGAATTGGTTTTGGGGGTGACTAGAGAGATATACCTGCTGGAGCGTGTGCTACAGGTGGGAGATGCTATGGTGACCAGCGAGCTGAGATAAGGGGGGACTTTACCTAGCAGGGTCTTGTAGATGACATGGAGCCAGTGGGTTTGGCGACGAGTATGAAGCGAGGGCCAGCCAACGAGAGCGTACAGGTCGCAATGGTGGGTAGTATATGGGGCTTTGGTGATAAAACGGATTGCACTGTGATAGACTGCATCCAATTTGTTGAGTAGGGTATTGGAGGCTATTTTGTAAATGACATCGCCAAAGTCGAGGATTGGTAGGATGGTCAGTTTTACAAGGGTATGTTTGGCAGCATGAGTGAAGGATGCTTTGTTGCGAAATAGGAAGCCAATTCTAGATTTAACTTTGGATTGGAGATGTTTGATATGGGTCTGGAAGGAGAGTTTACAATCTAACCAGACACCTAAGTATTTGTAGTTGTCCACGTATTCTAAGTCAGAGCCGTCCAGAGTAGTGATGTTGGACAGGCGGGTAGGTGCAGGCAGCGATCGGTTGAAGAGCATGCATTTAGTTTTACTTGCATTCAAGAGCAATTGGAGGCCACGGAAGGAGAGTTGTATGGCATTGAAGCTTGCCTGGAGGGTTGTTAACACAGTGTCCAGAGAAGGGCCGGAAGTATACAGAATGGTGTCGTCTGCGTAGAGGTGGATCAGGGACTCACCAGCAGCAAGAGCGACCTCATTGATGTATACAGAGAAGAGAGTCGGTCCAAGAATTGAACCCTGTGGCACCCCCATAGAGACTGCCAGAGGTCCGGACAGCAGACCCTCCGATTTGACACACTGAACTCTATCAGAGAAGTAGTTGGTGAACCAGGCGAGGCAATCATTTGAGAAACCAAGGCTGTCGAGTCTGCCGATGAGGATATGGTGATTGACAGAGTCGAAAGCCTTGGCCAGATCAATGAATACGGCTGCACAGTAATGTTTCTTATCGATGGCGGTTAAGATATCGTTTAGGACCTTGAGCGTGGCTGAGGTGCACCCATGACCAGCTCTGAAACCAGATTGCATAGCAGAGAAGGTATGGTGAGATTCGAAATGGTCGGTAATCTGTTTGTTGACTTGGCTTTCGAAGACCTTAGAAAGGCACGGTAGGATAGATATAGGTCTGTAGCAGTTTGGGTCAAGAGTGTCCCCCCCTTTGAAGAGGGGGATGACCGCAGCTGCTTTCCAATCTTTGGGAATCTCAGACGACACGAAAGAGAGGTTGAACAGGCTAGTAATAGGGGTGGCAACAATTTCGGCAGATAATTTTAGAAAGAAAGGGTCCAGATTGTCTAGCCCGGCTGATTTGTAGGGGTCCAGATTTTGCAGCTCTTTCAGAACATCAGCTGAATGGATTTGGGAGAAGGAGAAATGGGGAAGGCTTGGGCGAGTTGCTGTTGGGGGTGCAGTGCTGTTGTCCGGGGTAGGAGTAGCCAGGTGGAAAGCATGGCCAGCCGTAGAAAAATGCTTATTGAAATTCTCAATTATGGTGGATTTATCAGTGGTGACAGTGTTTCCTATCTTCAGTGCAGTGGGCAGCTGGGAGGAGGTGTTCTTATTCTCCATGGACTTTACAGTGTCCCAGAACTTTTTTGAGTTAGTGTTGCAGGAAGCAAATTTCTGCTTGAAAAAGCTAGCCTTGGCTTTTCTAACTGCCTGTGTATAATGATTTCTAGCTTCCCTGAACAGCTGCATATCACGGGGGCTGTTCGATGCTAATGCAGAACGCCATAGGATGTTTTTGTGTTGGTTAAGGGCAGTCAGGTCTGGGGAGAACCAAGGGCTATATCTGTTCCTGGTTCTAAATTTCTTGAATGGGGCATGTTTATTTAGGATGGTTAGGAAGGCATTTAAAAAAAATATCCAGGCATCCTCTACTGACGGGATGAGATCAATATCCTTCCAGGATACCCCGGCCAGGTCGATTAGAAAGGCCTGCTCGCAGAAGTGTTTCAGGGAGCGTTTTACAGTGATGAGTGGCGGTCGTTTGACCGCTGACCCATTACGGATGCAGGCAATGAGGCAGTGATCGCTGAGATCTTGGTTGAAGACAGCAGAGGTGTATTTAGAGGGGAAGTTGGTTAGGATGATATCTATGAGGGTGCCTGTGTTTAAGGTTTTGGGGAGGTACCTGGTAGGTTCATTGATAATTTGTGTGAGATTGAGGGCATCAAGTTTAGATTGTAGGATGGCTGGGGTGTTAAGCATGTTCCAGTTTAGGTCGCCTAGCAGCACGAACTCTGAAGATAGATGGGGGGCAATCAGTTCACATATGGTGTCCAGAGCACAGCTGGGGGCAGAGGGTGGTCTATAGCAGGCGGCAACGGTGAGAGACTTGTTTTTAGAGAGGTGGATTTTTAAAAGTAGAAGTTCAAATTGTTTGGGTACAGACCTGGATAGTAGGACAGAACTCTGCAGGCTATCTTTGCAGTAGATTGCAACACCGCCCCCTTTGGCAGTTCTATCTTGTCTGAAAATGTTGTAGTTTGGAATTAAAATGTCTGAATTTTTGGTGGTCTTCCTAAGCCAGGATTCAGACACAGCTAGAACATCCGGGTTGGCAGAGTGTGCTAAAGCAGTGAATAGAACAAACTTAGGGAGGAGGCTTCTAATGTTAACATGCATGAAACCAAGGCTATTACGGTTACAGAAGTCGTCAAAAGAGAGCGCCTGGGGAATAGGAGTGGAGCTAGGCACTGCAGGGCCTGGATTCACCTCTACATCGCCAGAGGAACATAGGAGGAGTAGAATAAGGGTACGGCTGAAAGCTATGAGAATTGGTCGTCTAGAACGTCTGGAACATAGAGTAAAAGGAGGTTTCTGGGGGCGATAAAATAGCATCAAGGTATAAAGTACAGACAAATGTATGGTAGGATGTGAATACAGTGGAGGTAAACCTAGGTATTGAGTGATGAAGAGAGAGATATTGTCTCTAGAAACATCGTTGAAACCAGGAGATGTCATTGCATGTGTGGGTGGTGGAACTAATAGGTTGGATAAGGTATAGTGAGCAGGACTAGAGGCTCTACAGTGAAATAAGCCAATAAACACTAACCAGAACAGAAATGGACAAGACATATTGACATTAAGGAGAGGCATGCTTAGTCGAGTGATCAAAAGGGTCCGGTGAGTGGAGAGGTTGGTTGGTGATTTAGACAGCTAGCCAGGGCATCGGTAGCAAGCTAGCATAGGATGGAGGTCTGTTGTTAGCTACCTCTTGCGTCAGTAGATTAGTGGGGTTCCGTGTGGTAGAGGGGATTAATCCAAATCACACAACAACAACAAAAATAAAAACAATAGATATAGTTATAGAGGCCCAAGAAGAAAACATAATAATAATAATAAAAAAATAAAAAAATTAATAAAAAAATAAAAAAATTAATAAATATATTAAAAAAAATGTCCGATTGTCTATTCAGATAGCAGCCGGTAAGACAGCTAACGGTTAGCAGGCCGCAGATGGGCGTTCAGGTAACGTCGCGACGGAGGAGCCAGCCGAATAACTCCTTCGGGTAGATAACGTCGGCAGTCCAGTTGTGAAGGCCCGGTGGGGCTCCGCGAGAGCAGTAAAACGGGTCCGGATAGGTGACTGCAGCCCAGGTGTGATTGATGGAACTCAGGAGTGATTGACGGAGCTTGCTAGCTCCGGAATAATTGATGTTTGCTCCGGAATCGACGAAGGCCGATAGTCACACGGATAGCAGCTAGCTAGCTGTGAGATCCGGGTATGAATGTCCAGAGAGCAGTCGAAATCCAGGGACATGGAGAGAAAAATTGGTCCGGTATGTTCCGTTCCGAGCCGCGCTGCGCCGTACAGAACTGGCGATAGATTTTCGAGCTAAAGGATAGCTGATGACCACAAACCGTGGTTAGCTGGATACTAACGATTTGCCAGTAAAGGAGCTAACTAGCTTCTGAACTAGCTTCTGGATTAGCTTCTGGCTAGTTTCAGGCTAGCTTCTTGGAGTTTCTGGCTAGCTTCTTGGAGGATTACAGATCTGAGGTAAATAATACTTTTTTATAAATATACATTGGTGAGGCGGGTTGCAGGAGAGTGTTTTGAAGATGAGTTGATGGAAAATAAAAATAAAATGTATGTGAAAAAGTTGTAAATATATATATATATACAGGACACGACAAGACGAGGACAAAAGACGTCTGAACTGCTATGCCACCTTGGCATGTGATAATTGAATAGGGTTTGGAGTGAGATTGCTCAGGTTAAGGTTAGGGTAAAATGGGATTAGGATGGTTTAGGTTTAATGTTCAGATCAGGGTTGGGAGGGTTAGGGTCTCTAATACTTTTCATTAAGACCTGTGGGATTACAAGTACCCAATTTTTTGATCCAACTTCGCTCCTTGATCTATGTTTTAGCGACCACCCTTGGTTAGATTCCAACCCTGCTATTCTTAACTGGGCTACTGGATGAGATCTAAAGTGGGTGTATAATTGGTTTTAACTGACTCTTTACTTATATGATATAGATGTTGTTTGAGTCTGGCTTCCAAGGAATTCCTAGTTTCTCCAATATACAATTTCCCACATTTCAGACACTCAATTCCATATACAATGTTGGTGGTCGTCAATTGAAATCCCTCCCATACTGGGGCCCCTAGACCCTACCATTTATTCTGAATATATTTAACTTGTCTAAAGTGTGGTCCCCTCCGCACCAGCTTCTCCTTGAATCCAGAGTGTACCAGCACATCTTTCAAATTTTTATTTCGCTGATATGCTGATATTACTCTGAACTGTTGGAGGGTGTCCCCATCCTCCCTTGTCTGCTTAAAATGATCCTTCACTATGGAATTAAACTTCATAGAAGACTGTGAATACGTGGTGACAAATGGGATAATACATCCATCATTGTTAGTCCTCCCATATATAGGTTCAGTTGCCACCATAGTGTTCACCTCCGCTCTTATAGTGCGGAGGAAAGGTTTTGAGTATCCTCTGGGTCTAAGAGCCTTAAAAAGAATTCCTATAGCCTCATTTACATGTTTTTCCTGTGTACAAATCCTATGAAATCTTATAAGCTGCGACTATCAACCATCTGTAGGTGTGTTTTGGGTGAAAACTGGATTTATGTAAGAGGGAATGAGTGGCCGTGGGTTTAAAATAAACCTTTGTTGCTAATTGCTTCAGTTTATCACTACCCTCTACAAAAAATACCTCGGTGTCCAAAAATTATATTCGTTCCGGCTGAATGTTGTATTTAATCGTAATCGACGGATGATGTGTATTCAAAATCTTCACAAATTCCATAAAATCTGAGGAAGAATGTGTCCATAACCCAAATATATCATCTAGATACCGTAAATACAAGGATGGAAGGTTTATGCATTTTGGGAGGGCAGATTGTTCCCATTCTGCCATATAAATATTGGCATATGACGGGGCAAACTTCTTCCCCATAGCTGTACCATGGATTTGAAGGAACCAATCCGAGTTGAACTCAGTCATTTCTTGTTAAACTAAGTTCCAATAGTTGTAGCAAAGCCCTATCTGGGTCTGGATATTTATGGAAAATATTTCTGATTGCTCTGAGACCCAAGTTGGTGTCAATATTAGTATACAAGGAGTCAATATCAATTGAAAAAAACACAGTTTCTTTAGGCACACTAATTCCTTTAAATTTTGTCACATTCGTATGTATCCTTAATGAAACTTTGATGTTTCCGTGACAGGGGATTTATGATAAAAATACTCTGCTATCCTATAAGATTCCGAACCACAATCCGATACAATCGGCCTACCACATGGAACCTCTGAGGGAATGGTCCAAGTCTCAGGAGGTTTGTGAATTTTAGGCAACAAATAAATAAAATTGTCTGGGGCGTGGGGTATCTGGTCCGAATAGATAAAACATTTGTTTGTCTGTAATGTAATTATTCTCATGAAGTTCCCCTATAATCTCCCTCATTTGTCTCTGGGTCTCCTGCTGCAATGAGCGAGTCAGTGGTCTATAATGTTTAGAATTACTCAACTGCCTATTCGCCTCTATCAGATACTGAGTTTTATCCAAAATGACAATCTTTGATCCGCTGGTTTTATAATTATGTTTGAATTCTTATTTAAGGAATTCTGTTCTTGTTTTGTAAGATTATCTTTTCCTGCCATATAGAACCTAAATGTACTAAAGGAAGTAGAGTCCCTTTGAATTAAAGTCTGCATCGTATTAGACACTCCCTGTAGCTTAGGCTCCCAGTGTGATGGACCAATAAATGGTACTCTTTGGTTATCAGTATTATAATTCAAATGATCAAGTAATTTAAATTTTCTATGATGCAGATCCCTCCTGAGTTCCATACGATCGATCTTAGCGGGTGTTGGAATAAACATAAGGTCCTTCTCCAGAATTTGCTGTTCTGCCGCTGTAAGTCTAAAAGTAATCGATAAATTCAGTACATTAGAGTGCTGGGGAGTAATACCAATACACTCTTCCCCTCTTAATAGTTTAACTGGTCTAGCCAGTAAT
The DNA here is from genome assembly GCF_002021735.2 of Oncorhynchus kisutch. NCBI lineage: Eukaryota > Metazoa > Chordata > Actinopteri > Salmoniformes > Salmonidae > Oncorhynchus > Oncorhynchus kisutch. Next base: position 97,145 of record NC_034190.2, on the reverse strand, counting down.
TTAAAATGTTACCAGCTGTATCTGGTCTCCAATGTATTGGATCATCCTGCATTGTGTGAAAGTTTATTCAGATCCAATAGTTCCCTACAATTTTTCTGAATATACTTGTTCAATTGATTCAGTACCTTCTGCTTTTCCCATGAAAGCTCATCCAAAAAGTGTATGATGGGAACATAAACCTGTGCATGAGGAAAAACTTACTGAGTACTGCTGGTTCAAGCCGTTGACAAGACCCACTGATAGAACCACCTTCTGTGTGTTTTCCTGTTTCTCCAACTTGCCTATCACTCCTGCAATATGTCTAAAGGTTGCTCCCGGAAAGCTATCTGTGTGTTAGTTTCCGTAAAGCTAGGAATTCGCGCAAGGTTGGAATCCCCAATAAAAACCACTGGCTTTGTAATCTCAACACTCCAATCATTTATTTTCCTTTCAGTTCTAGAATGACATGTGGGATAAAGAAGTGTTTCCCTTTTTACAGGTTCCAGTATTAGTTCTGTCCCAGGTTCCGTTTCTTTTCCGTTTTCCATTGCTACCGTACCCTGCTGATTATCTTGTTGTGAACCAATAGTAGAATTGGATAAAACCATGTCATCCATCAAAACAGCCACATTATTGAATGGTCGTTTTAGGCTATCCATGTTATTCAGTCATCTCCAATCCCCCCGCTGTTAAAAGTACATTTGAGTGCTCTCTACCTGGGATTATCAAGGCTGGGACTTTAGGTTGGGCCAGATTCTCTCTTGGTCGCTCAGTTTGGGGATGAAATATCTCCTTGCTCTTCTCTTTGCAAGGCCTAATTCCCGAGGGGTGAGACAGGTTTCCCATAAGAGGGGAGATAGTTGGTTAGTAGGTGAGCTCATAGAGGGAACCACTCTACGGGGAGAAGTAGGCCCCACATGAACCTCTACCTGTACCTCCCTTCCCTGTATACCCCCAACAAACCCTGTGGTATTGCTGTTGGTAGTCAGGCTATGGTTAATCGGTTTGTCTACAGGAATACTGGAAGACTGTTCCTTAACCATATTACCCCTTACCGAGTTGTCACTCGATCCCCCTGGAGTATTCCTGAGTCCCTGTGGGGCTCCCATTAAGGCCCTACCAGTCGGTGACTTGCTAGTCACTGCAGCCGCATAACTGGAATTAGCCTGATGAGAGGTTATCAGTTTAGTAGGGGCAGGTGGGTCAATGGGTTTTTTGCAGCATGTCTTTTAAGGTAGTTACTGAAAAAGATGTAAATTCATGTTTGTTTCTGGCCTTTGCCCACATCACTGCCTTCTCTAAAGCTTCCTGGTTATAGGTTGAGGTACTCTGAATGCATTTGGCAATTACCCCATTATAATGCTCCCTCAGAATATGCATATTGTTCTCCATCCACCTGCTGGTGTTAAGTTTTACCTTTGCCAGAGTCTGTTGGTTAGGCGAGGAGGGTTTAATAAAGGCTGCCATTTTATTCACCTGTCTTACCATACCTGCTGGAAAATAATGATTAACCGCAGAGTAATCTAAGATTTCTGAGTGATAAATCCTTAAAATATCCCTTTGTGAGGGTTATATCTTGCAGAGGAGGAATACTCCTAGTTTCTCCAGTAGACTCACCCTGATCATTTAGGTTAACTAGAGCCTGGAAACGGTTATGTACTGGCACTGCCGGTCATCAACGGATGTGGAAAGCATAGTGCAACCTAGGAGTTTACTCCCCATTGGATCCTTCTCTTTTAGCGCCACATTGTCTATGTATTTACTTCCGTGTACATCAGTCTTTAGGACCTGGATGTTTTCAATCATGTGTGTAATTCAGGGGTTATTCCCTTCCAGGATCCTAACTCTGAATCAACCCATGTCTAGTCAAATCCAGCTGGTCTGTTATGGGTATACTCGGCGTAGGATCAGGCAAAACCATCGAGTTGCGTACCTTGTGCAGGTCCGGACCTCAGTCGGTTGCCATGTGTCCCTGTCAAGTGGTCAGTCTTTGAACTACCAGTGGTTTGAGCAGACAAAGACCCAGAAGGCGAGCCCTCTATACGGTTGTCATGCATCCGCCCTTGGAGTTTCGTCCTGTGTTTCGGTAGGTGTATGGAGGGTTTAGAAACCGGCAAACCTTCTCTGGCTTACGTATAAAACGTCCGGCAGTAGTAGAAGTTAATTGGGTGTTTCCATCCCCACCATCTCAGTCGTAGGTAATTCAGTGGTTTTGGGTGATAGTGACCAGTGGAGTTACTCCCTTCCAGGATCGTAACGTTTCCAGAGGTATATCCTTCCTAGACAGTGAATTTGTTCGTAGTCCAGGTCAAAAAAAGTGGATTGGTTGTCCAGGCTAAGTACGGCGGGGTAAGGGATCCCCCCATGGGAAATTATTCCGTGGGATCCAATTCTCCACCAGACATTATCTGGGCACCCCAGGGATTACACGGCCGACGCGAGTCCTCCAGCCGCAGCGCATGACCCAAAAGCCCCTCTTTTCGAGGACTTAACTGCCCCAACCCGCTAGGACCACCCACGCGCTACTGAACATACTGCCAATCCAATTCTAAACTGGGGTAGATAGTCGTCCAGCGCGTTACGTGAGTCTCCCGTGTGTAAAGGGGCTGGGAGGGTTGAGCCGATTGGTCTGCCAACAGAACCCCGAGAGGTCCCGAAGGAGTCCGGTCTATCCATATCCTCCTGTCTTCTTGCTTGGTGTATGGAAGGGCCTAATTGCTTAGGGTTTGCTCGCTGCGGGGGAGTCGCCAAGGTCGGGGTCCCCAGAGTGGTTGGAGAAAAAAGGTTCTCGTCCGTTGGGGGTGCTGGTGGGTTTCTCCAAAAAATATTTTTTAGAAGTATGGTAGGTTGGTGAAGGTTATTTTTGTTAAAGTTTGGTCTATTTGTGTTCTATTTTATTGTTTTCTTTCCGTCAAGGGACCATGGTCATGGTAACCCTTACTTCCAGAAACTAAAAAAAGTAAATATATATATATATATGTACATATATAATATCCCCTTATTTTATTTATTTTAATAATGTCTAAGTAAAAGTGACTAAAGGTAAATATATTTTTGAGAGTCCGTGGTCACGGTAACTCTATAGTGCTAGTAAGGTGGCTGAAGGAAAGTATTTTTGAGAGTCCGTGGTCACGGTAACTCTATAGTGCTAGTAAGGTGGCTGAAGGAAAGTATTATTGAGAGTCCATGGTCATGGTAACTCTATGGTGCTATTGGAGGTCTGTTTTTTTGGTCTTAATGACCCCCTGTCTTTTGTATGGGATGTGGGGTGTGTAAGGTGTGGGTGCAGTGTATGTCCAGATGTTCCTCCGCTGTGCTGGAAGACTCAGTGGTGGTCCAGCCCGTGGTAGTGGTGTTGGTCCTGGAGGTTTTTTTAGGGAGGTCCATCCATGGTCCGTGAGTCTCGGTGAGATTCTTTTGATGTCTGCGTTGTGGTTTTTATTTTTGGAAGTAGCTGTTGACCAAGGAATCCTTAAGGTTTTATGTTCCTTTTGAAGGCTAGGATGGGTGTGTGGAGAGGGAGTCGTTTTTTGGATTGGAGTCTATTTATGATGCGAGTAGCCACTCGGTAGCTGGGTGAGTTGTATGGTGGGGGTAGGTCATCAGGTATGTTTGGGTGGATACGCTTCTAGGGAGAGTTCTTTAGGCATTGGTTCCCGTGGGAAGTGGTGTTTTGGTCCTTGAGGGGTTTGGGAGGTCCATCCTTGATCCGTGGGTCCCGGTGAGATTCTTTGGTTCCTTGTTGTGGTCTTTTAGGGGTGGCAGTGTACCGAGGAGTCCTTGAGGATTTTTAGGAGTCAGGGTCAGGGTCCAAGAATGGATAGCTACTGTTGGGGTGAAGGAAGTTGGTGTAGAGTGATAACCTGTTCCTGCTGATTATCATTCCATACCACCCAGGTCTGGGTATGGGATGGAGATGAAAAGTCAGAGGCCACCTTAACACTCTGCCTCTGCTCCGTTCCCTCAATCACCCTGGTCAGGGTATGATGTGTGGGAAGGTTAGGAGGGTTCGTGTTGCCCAAAAGGAGCCCTTCCCTATGTCAACCTTATGAGGGTATGACCGGGTCTCTGGGTCCTCTGGTATGGTGGGGGTTTGGCCGCTTTTTTAGAAGGGTTTCTTTTTTGGTCTTGGGTTTGTGAGATCGGGTGGCCCTGTGTGGTTGGAGTTGTAGTGGTGGGAACCTGTTGTGCCATTTGTAGAAGCCTGAAAAGGGGACTCTGTGTGAGGCGAAGTTGACGTTCCTATGATGAGACTAGGTTGCCGGTTCAGACTTTTTTCGGCTGGCCCCTCTGTGCGTTTCTTCTTTCAAATGTTTTGAGAGGTTTGGTGTCTAGGTGGTCCCGGAGATCCATGGGGTGGGATTAGCTGTGGGTCTAGTTGCCAGCTGGGGGATTCATCCAGTGGTTCTGTTCAGCAATCCTATGTTAGGTGGTGTTGGCTGGGAAGTAGTGGAGGTAGGTGGTAACGGTGTGTGAACCTGTTCTTACTGATTTACACTCCATACCACCCTGAACAGGGTATGGGATGGGAAGGCATGTACAGAGGTCACTTCAACACTCTGCCTCTGCTCCGTTCCGTCAATCCCTCTGGTCAGAGGTCACTTCAACACTCTGTCTCTGCTCCGTTCCGTCCATCACCCTGGTCAGGGTAGGATGTGAGGGAAGGTTTTTAGGAGGGTTTGCGTTGCCCAAAAGGAGTCCGCTCCTATGTCAACTTTAGAGGGTATGACCAGGTCACTGGGTTCCCCGGTATGGTGGGGGTAAGCTGTTTTCTTTAGGGGGTTCTTTGTCTTTGGTTGTAAGTTGATCTTGGGTTGGTGAGATCGGGTTGTCCTGTGTGTTCGGAGTGGGTAGGAGCCTGTTGTGCCATTCGTTGAGGCCTGAAAAAGAGACGTTATGTTAGGCGGAGTCGACGTTCCTACAATGAGACTAGGTTGCCAGTCGAAACTTTTTTCGGCTGGCCCCTCTGAGCGTCTCTTCTTAAAAGGTGTAGAGGGTCTAAGTGATTATCTATGCCCCGTCGAAATTTATGGGTCCGGTTTGTAGGTGGAGTAGGGGCTCTGAGTTGCCATCAGAGTGCCCGGGGTCCTTGTTGTCTCGTAGATCATTCGTTTGTAGTGTGTCCCTGTGTAAAACTAAAAATAAGGGTAAGAGAAAAGTACAAATGAAAATAGGTAGCCAAAAGGAGGTACCCCCGAAGTCCGTGTGGAACCTGCCTTCCTTACAGCATCACACGGATCTAGGGGTAGCCCAGCCACGACGCGTTTCTGCCTTACTCGGCTTCATCAGGTGGCAGGGAGGAGAAAAGAAAGGTGCAAAAATAGGTGCACTTGGTCGTGGTACGGTTAAAAAGGCCGTATTTGGACCAAGGGAAATGGTGTGTGTGTGTGGGTATATGTGTAGTTGAGGCTCGATGGTCTTGGAGGTCTATGAGGGTCCGTTGAAAAAAGGCCAAAAAGGGCGTTGATTCTCTGGGAGGTGGGTTCCGTGGTGTAGGAGTACCTAGATTAGGGAAGAAATCGCAAGGATTTAAAAGCGGCTCGGAGTGGTCAAGATTCGGGGTGTAGCATGAAGCTATTTAGGGGTTTTTTGTTCAAAAGGAGTAGAGGGATATTCGTGGGGAGTGTGGAGTACCAGCTGGCG